>NW_024582927.1:39536-53128 GCF_018398535.1 Haplochromis burtoni
AGCTGTCACATGTGGGAAAGCCAGACCCTATCAGACCCGAGAAAAACTGAAACCTAAGGACGACATGACATCAACGAACTGAGTAAATTAATATTTATGGTCGTGGTCCACATTACCATACACTATGCCTCAAAGCCAAACTAATGGATTCTGAAATAGTAATTCCTTCATCCAGGTCTGAATATTTTCAGACTAATTATTTATTTGAAAAATATTTCTACATTTGAAATAAAGTTACTGCTACATAAATATTTTACTCGAGGAAAATATTTATTTATCTCAAAAAGGAATTAAATAATTCTCCAAACCAGTTCTCATGATGCTGGATTTTACTGGAGGTATTTTTGTAGAACACAGACACTGTAAAGGAAAACTCATAAGATGAAAAATATATGTACAGTATACAAATCGAATCATTTACAGTGATACATTTCAAGCCTGTGAAGTCAACTTTAGTCAGCTCTGAATTCACTAAACTCCAACGTACTCCTCCTTAAACTAACTAAATTCAAAAGATTTTTCTTGCATTTCTGTTTGTGTACTGAAAATGTAACCTTTTCCTCAAATTGTCAAACGAATGTCTAAACTAGAGACAGCCCAACAGATTGAGCTAAGTGGAAAGTACAAAACGTGCTGAAATGTGTGTGTGTATGGTTGGGAGAACCAGTAAAAAAGGATAGTTGTCACTTTAATTCTGAATGAAAAAAACTGGATTATGTATTGCATTGTTTCCCATACTTGTGCTCAGGTGTTTATTCCAGAGTAGGAGGGAAGGTTTGTTTACCAGTTTCCATCGTCCTTTTATTGTAGAAACAGGGAGAGACGACAATAGATTTGCCATTTAGAGACATTTCTAACTGCTGCTAAATGGTAAGTTGAGAGGTACTTTTCTACTCAATTTTGAGCACTCAAAATGCTTTCTCACCACAAGTCTCACTCATCCAATCACACTGTGATGATTCGCTCAGGTGTTTGCTCTCTGTCAGCTACGTCTCTCTTCTGATATGAAAGGGTTTGTTGTCAGTCCCTTCCCCTGAAAGACATTCATACAGATCTTTGATCTATATGCAAGCAGGTCTATCTAACATTCACATCGAGGGCAACTGAGGATACTTTGACACAAGGACAACGGATCGATTCATCAGCCTTCCAGTTGGTAGACATCCATCCCTTTTTTATGACTGTAACATCTATAACATTTCTATAATAATTAAAACTGAAGGCTACGACCAAGCAAATAGTAAGCAAATCTAAAGGTTTTTCAATCACAGAGTGTTCTTAGTTTTTAACACATTGCTTCTGCATTTTGGCTTAGGTTTTGTTAAATAAATAATGATACTCTGAAATCACACTTTTGGCCTAAACAGACCCCCCCTCACACACACACACACACACACACACACACACACACACACACACACACACACACACACTTATTTATACACAGCATAATACAACTGTACTTACACCTAACCTGTAAAATAGCAATTCTGTAATTCATTAATATTAGCCTGTAAATTTGCAATTTTTATACATATATCAACATATACACCTTTATATTGCATACTCTGCATATATTATCACTGTGATAGTGTTGCAAGTGTACACCCACATATAAGCTACAAGATCTACAAAGCACTGTTTTACTATTTTATTTATTATTACTTTCTTTTAGTCGTGTGAAGGGAACCTGCAAAGTAAGAATTTAATTGCGCTGTGTAACCACTTGTGTTTTGCGGTGTACATGACAATAAACTTCTTGAATCTTCAATCAATACATTGTGGCTGCAGCTCTGAGGCAACATGTTTACTTTTGTTGGATCCCAACCGGGCCTTCCCAATATATAAAGGTTCTTTTCTGTTTAAAAAGTACTAATCTCTGATTAGGCTATGCAGAGCTTGGATGGAGCCATGGAGGAGACTTGCCTAGCTCCAACTGCTACTCCACCTTGCAGATGTTGATCCTGCTTCCTCTGAAGGCGTGCTTGTCAGAATGGCATTCTGCTCAAATCTCCTCTCAGTCACACCCATTATTACCAGCTCTCCTCTAAATCTTTATTAACTGGGTAAAATTTAGTGGTCTGAAAAAGTGGGCCCAAGGATCCGTTCATTTTAAGGTTAGAGTAACCTGTAAGGATTCTTTGAGTGATATGCATGTCTTTACCATTACTGTTTCATAAACAGTAATGGTAAAAGCAAAAGCAAAGCAAATAATATTGCTCACAAAATCAAATCGATTGAATTCTACTTATCTCTTTGACCTGCGTTGAGTTAATGCTGATTTTAATAATGATCTTGAGAGGAGAGAGACTAATGAAAGAAAAGGCACACCCTGGCCTGAAAATGCACTTATCTCTGTGTTCTGTGTTGATATACTCCAACAAGCATCCCCTGGAAATTCAAATCCTCTTGAATCTAATAAGCAGAGAAAAAGTCCACAGTTTGGCAGTGGTTGATCCTTCTGGTATCTCTGCTTAAACTTCCAACTGTAAAATCTTAGATCCAATCATCTGTAGTGCTCGTCTCGCAGGAGACAAAGCAATGAACAACTAATCTCTTCTGCACAAAACTTTTATACTTGGTATACCTGGTCCTCATCTTTCCCCTCCCTCATCACATCTTCTTGTCTTTGTTGTACATAATTTCACTACATATGAACATTAAATCAAATATGAATATACTTTCTGTCATGTCTTTAGTTTAGTTTATGCTATTTTACTTCAACAGGATTTATCATTGTCTCAATCACATGAATATCCACTCTAATATGATTTCTTTTCAACTCGGTTACACACAAATATTTTTTCTCGCTTTTTCTCTTTACAGAAATAAAAGACTGACAAACACAACTCTGTGTTTGTCAGTCCTGGTATTCTCAAGTTTCCTTCTTACACACTCTCACAGCATTCAAGGCCATCTTTGCACAAATAAGTCACTCCATATGGAATCTCAGTGAGAGACGTGTTAGTAGAATCATTTCATAGTTTTTATTTTCTTATTTGTTATATTGGTTAAACTTATACCTGATTACATTCTGATTGTTATTAAGAATTAAAAAAGATTAACTATTAGCACAATCACTTATAAATTATGATTCTGTGTTTAACAATTACAACATACTTAATACCACTTCTCTCATATAGGTAAACTCTATTTTTAGCACTCTGTATCACTTTTAACATATAAGACTCGATATTAAACCCTTTTACGCTTTTACTTTCTCTCTGATGTAATGAGAGGTAAACCAGGGGAACTTTAATCTCTTTTAGTCCCACCTCTCTTGACACCCCTCCTCTGTCCTATTCAGCTCGGCAGGGCATTGTCTGCGTTGCACACAATGAACGTTGTAGGTTGAAAAGAGCAGAACACAAGACGTACACCCTAGATGTCTTCTTCGGCGTCAATGTAGTGATGTTGTTAACCCATTAACCCTTATAACCAGTTCCCACCAACAGGTTTTTGCTTATTTTTAAACTGCCATAACTCTTGAACAGTTTGCACAATCTGAAGAATTCTAAATTTCCGAAAACAGCAACTCTGCTCTCTTCAGTGATATTAAAGTTATTATCGGAGTCAGTCATCTCAAGCACCGTGTCACAGCAGTGAAGGCAACGTTTGAGAGCAAGTGAGTAAGTATGACAGAGTTATGCTAAAATGGCAATGTTTTCATGTGTTTTGCCATGCTTTTTCTATATTTTTATTGTCATGGTCACGTCAGTCAGACCAGTGACTAACTCAACAAGTCAAGACACTGGCTCGGATTGTGGCCTAACTGGTGGCAATCATGTATTAGGAGCAGGCAATGGTGCATCACTGACAGTTGGACTAGCTGCAGGACCAGTCCAAGCACCAGACAAGGATGTTGAAGAGTCTGGTTGCTAGGGCTGGTTTCTCACTGGCATTACTGCCAGGATCGGAGGGAGCAGTGGAAGATGTCGGTCTGATGAGGAGGTGTGTGCATGGGGACATACACAAATATCCCACAGTACTGCTAAAGATTAAATACAGGTGCACACAGAGTCAAGATGGTGGTTAGGTCACATCTGACGCATCCCTTCATTCTGGGAACAGATTGGCTGGAATGTGCAGATGTGTTCACAACCCACAGGAAGGTGGAGTGTTTGTACTACAGTCAGGTAACGTGAGGTTGTCTGAAGCTGACTCTGGGGAGGAGGAGACAGCATCTTCTCTGGAGGCCCCGCCTACTCCAATAATTTACTCCACATAGCGCTGACCTACCTGCATTTTGTGTTGATTAGAGGCAGAATGTATCGAGTGAGTTGTGAAACTTGCATGGAAGAGAAACGCAGCCAGCTGTTGGTCACAAAGAGCTGCAGAGAAATTATTTTCAAGGTAGCTTATCATAACCTCATGGCAGGGAAATATGACAAAACTCTGGAACAGCTCATGGCCCATTTTTATTGGCCAGGCATCAGGGAGAATGTGGGAACCAGGCGGCTATCCCAGAAGTGCCTTTGGAAAATACCTTGCATGGAGGTCTCATCTGAGCATATTGGCATTGGATTTCATTGAGCCACTTCACCGGAATGCACGAGAATATCACTTTGTATTAGTGGTGAATTATGCAGTGTAATATCCTGAAGCAGTGCCACTGTGCACCATTTCCACAAAGACTGACCAGGGCACTTTGTCCTAGTCTGAGGCAACATAGGCAGCTTCTAATGATTTAATGGATTTGTAATTTTTTCTTCCAATTCTAATAAAGGTATTCTTTCTTTATTTTTCTTATGTGAACAGCAATATATTATTTTCTGCCACATTACTACATTTCCTGCTTCCTAAAGAGCCCACTATTTTTTAAGTAAATTGCCTACTCCCTTTTGAAAATAATAATGAAATCTTATTCTTTACATAAGGATTTATTTAACTTCCCAATCCTAATTAGTGGTGTCACTTTCTTTGTCAAAGAGAAAGACACTGGTGCATGACCACTGATACTAATAGAATGAATCTGTGATGAATGTCTGACGGTCTGGGATATCGATCATAATGGGGCTACAAACTAAAAGTCTACGCAAGAATAGTAGTGTACAGGTGAAAAAAAGTTTTAATCCTTACGAGTGGGATGATGTGAACACTAAGCATTGGATAAACGAAAATCCTTCATGTACTGTTTAAGAATTTCTGTAGAAGTAGTGTAGTGTAAATATTCTAATCTCAGATTATTGGGCAGTTCAAGCACATTCAGAGTTCAGGTGGGGAACTGTGTAGTTTACATTATCTTACACAGTGTTGCCCTGGTGACAATCTGTTGTACAGCTAAAATAAAGTACCTTTTGTCTGTATATATACATTTGATTACAGAATGAATGAAAAACGTTGTACTTAAGTTACTTTAAGCCGGTTCATTTCAAGATGCACTAACATCATCACTATGCATATAAAACTATTTGTTTATTCTTGCTGCTCTTCATCTGTGAACAGAGCCAGGGTGGGCATGATGGGCTCAACATTATATCACAATATTTCAAGAAAAATTGTGATAGTGACTTCAGTTTGTTTCGTTATTTTCTTCTTCTTTTTTGTTTTATTTGTTGCTCCTCCTGACATTATGGAGCACAACTAGCAAGTTCGACCAAGTTGAGCCATTGGTTTACGTTTGGGTTGCAGATCAGCATCTCGTCCTTCGTAGCTGGAGGAGATGCAACTGCATTTTTTTATCTCATGTGTGTGAAACACTCATCTTTCCACCTTTAGCAAGAACAGTTTTCATATTTTGCAAAGTATTGTGATTTGCTGGAGCTGTTTGAAGTAGCTAAATTTTAGATGCTAAAAACACAACGATGTAGTAATTTGACATTTGATGTAAAATTTACACATACTGCAAGCGATATGATAGGGCACAGCCATAGAACAGTCTAGTGAGGCACATCTCATAAGAACTCATTCACACATTCCTTCTTACCTTTGCAGACTGTACCATTCGCCACAGCCTCGTATCCAGCTTTACACATACAGCGACCAATAGGTACCATCCACTCCCCATCCCCATTACAGTACAGCTTGATGGGTACATCCACCTCCTCCCCATTAGGAACACACACTCCTCTGGCTGCCACAAGAGAGGTGCTCTCTGCTCCTGACAGTGTCTCAGGGAAAACCGCTCCATTCTGGATTATATGGGGACATTTCCTGTAGAAGACTCGGACAGCAATGAGTGACATGCAGGCACCGTAATCCTGGAAAGCAAGATAGAAGCCATTGTGGGAAACAGGTCCAAAGCTTCGAACTTCACTGTTGATCTTCATGATGCGGCCACCGAGATCGACCTGAGAGAAGCTCTCGTCAGCTGCAATAGTGTCCACTTTCACCCATGGGTTTTCCATCCAGGGTGGGTATAATTTAGTGGCCTTATCCAAGTCAGATTCAAAAAAATAGAGGTTGAAGGTCTCCTTGCAGGAGCCAGGGACATTGGGTATGGAACTACAGTCCCGTACTGAAAATTTCATCTGGACATGGATACGCTGAGCACCACGGCGACGGATGTATTTGGTCCGGACCCAGTTGTTTTGGCTGCTATTAAAGATATTGCACACCTGGTATGTTCGGATGGTGTTCATATTTTCATCGTATCCACTAACTTCTTCCCACTAGAAGAGAGCCAAGAAACAGAGCTACTGATAAAGTGACAAACATGCAAACACTAAAACATTAAAGGCAACTTGGAACAATCCAAAAGCAGAAGAAGCTAGTGGAGTCAGCCAGTACTGCTGATACCAACACAGATACTTTTAACCCAAGGCAGCTTATAGAGGGGAGAGCAGTCACTTACAAGTCACTCATCAGAAGTTTGCAACCCATTTTAATCACCACTAAATCCCTATGATTTTTATTTTCCATAATAAGTAGTTAATAGAGTAAAACACACTTTTCAGCTTTTCGTATATTTTGAAACTGGGATTTTTGGAGATCTGGAAATCAAATGGCCCATCTGTATGGCACATTGGGTCAACTTCTATTGTTTAAGTTTGGTTAAATAACATAGATGTGACAGTCAGCAGATAAAGGTTCAGACATTTTTCACAGGGCATGTTTGAGATATATTTTTTCATTTGCAGAAAAAAATTAATTATTAAACGCAATTGAGTATCAGCTACATACTGAGCTTGGAGGACAGAAACAAAGTATTGATCCAGCCATGTTAGCATTGATCCGATACCAATACCAGCATGCTATCAATATTTGGATGTAGCAAGCAAGGTGACTTAAAGGAAATTCTACAACTTTTAAAGCTTGGTTTGGAATTTTTTGGACAGTGAAAAAGTATTTCCCCCCTTCCTGATCTCATACTTTTCATATTCTTCACACTTAAAACTTTCATGTCATCAAACATCAAATATATTTAATAAAGATGCAGTTTTAAAGATTGTGCAGTAATGATGGTATCACTGGATACCAGCACAAGAATATTAATCTACTTTATTGATAAACATGAAGTATTACTTCTACACAGTGTGCTGAACTTGATTCTTCAGAAAGCTGATTTTGGACCAATGGCATATGTTTGACCTCCAGTTTAAAGTATAAAATTAAAAAAAGGTTAGACCCACGTAAGTGGGCTACCATGTGCATATTTTCCAGGTGCTGTCATTTAATGGTGTTTTTTGTTTATTTTCATGACTGTTTACATTGTAGATTCTCACAGAAGGCATCAAAACTATGAATAAACACAAAACTATGAATAAACATATGAAATTATTTAGTAAACAAAAAAGTGTGAAACAACTCAAAACATGTTTTATATTTTAGATTCTTCCAAACAGCCCCCTTTGGCTTTGATTCCTGCTTTGCACACTCTTGGCATTTTCTCCATGAGCTTCATGAGGTCGTCACCTGAAGTGGTTTTCCAACAGTCTTGAAGGAGTTCCCAGAGATACTGAGCACTTGTTGGTCCTTTTGTCTTGACCATAAAGGCCTGATTCACACAGTCTACTCTGAACAGCTGATGTAGAGATGTGTCTGCTACTGGAATCTGAGGTGCTGTGAACTTGTGATTTCTGAGGCTGGTGACTCGGATGAATGTATCCTCAGCAGCAGAGGTGACTCTTGGTCTTCCTTTCCTGGGGTGGTCCTCATGTAAGACAGTTTCGGTGTAGCACTTCTAGTGAGAAGAAATGCAGTTTTTGCGACAGCACTTGGGGACACAATCAAAGTTTTAGCAGTTTTCTGGACTGACTGACCTTCAGTTCTTGAAGTAATGATGGACTGTTGTTTCTCTTTAGTTAGCTGATTGGTTCTTGCCATAATATGAATTCTAACAGTTGTCAAATAGGGCTGTCAGCTGTGTACCAACCTGACTGCTGCACAACACAACTGATGGTCCCAACCCCATTAAGAAGGCAACAAATGAACCCTGACAGGCACACCTGTGAAGTGAAACCATTTCAGGTGACTACAGCATGAAGCTCACTGAGAGAAGGCCGAGGGTTTGCAGTGCTGTCAACAAAGCAAAGGGCGGCTACTTTGAGGAATCTGTGATATAAAACATATTTAGAGTTATTTACCAGTTTTTCTTTGCTACATAATTTTATATATCTTGCTTCATATATTTGATGTCTTCAGTTTGCCTCCACATTGTAGAAAGTAGTAAAAATAAAGAAAAACCATTAAATGACAAGGTGTGTCCAAACTTTTGACTGCTTATCTACACTGTGTACATTGTTCCTAGTGTGTTGATTTTTCTACTCACCCCTTGAGATGGGTAGGTGGTCCAGCCCAGTTCTGCTGTTGCTGTTGTTGAATCCATTAGTACCTCTGGAGATAATCAAAAACCAAAAAGCCTGGCGTTAGAATTAAAATTAAGTTACACTGCAATAAAATACTGTGTGTGTTGAGCTCTGTTCACACTGGAAATGATTTGCAGTGATGTAGTGAGCAACATTCAGTGACTTCAAATGACAAACAGTAAAATAACTGAAGTGGATGGCCTACGAGATAAAGAACCACCAGTGAGACACAGAGCACTAATGACTGATATATATTCTGGTAGTTAATACATCAGAGGTTTAAACCAGAGCCTGGAATGTCACCTAGTGATCAGACGTTAGCTTTAAACCAGTGTGAAACAACCAAAGTACTTCCAAAGTACTTTCCCTGTGTTCCACGTTACTCATTTTGTTCCTCTTGTCTCTGTGTTCCATGTACCCGCTCTGTCTCCCAAGTCAGTCATGCCCCCATGTCAGTTTCTCCCACAATCTCAGTATTAAGCTCGTGTGTCTTCGTCCTCATCCCGTGTCCTGTGTTAGTGTTACAGTTTTGCTTCCTCCCTGTCTTGTTATGTCAGATTAGGTCCAGTTGTGTTTCTCTCCTGTCCTCCCTCGTTACTGTTTGTGTATATATTGTGTTAGTTTCCCTTTGTTTGTTGTTGGATCATATATTTGTCATACGTCAAGCTCAGTTATCCCACATTTAACTGTCTTTGTCCATATTTATGTTTTATGTCTCAGCTCATCACGTTTTCAGGTTTTAGTTGTTTTACCATTTTTTAGGTTAGTCTTTATTTTCCTTTTGTTTTCTTTTCTTTGCACTGTGTTTAGCCGTCAATAGTGTAATAAGGATCATTATAATAAAATGCCAGAGGATCGAAAGAATAACACAAAAGGTACATGGACTATTATAAACAAACAAACCAAAGCTAATTACCCAGACTTTTTCAGAGAACAAACATGGTTATTACAAATAGGAATGAAGTGGTTAACAGATAATGATAACAGGTAATGATTTCGTTGTCAGTGTGGGTCCAAAACTGGCAAAGGAAATTTAAAAAAATACCCTGCTTGAGGAGAACAGTGTGGGTGAGGACTGTGACCAGAAAATCCTAATTCAATCCAACTGGAAGTTGTAGAAGAAAGTTAATAATTATTTATTATTAACTAGAAATAGTTAATAAATGTAAAAACAAATTTCAACAAATAGCGATGACCAGTGTTGGGCAAGTTACTTTGAAAAAGTAATTAATTATAGTTACTAGTTACTTCTTCAAAAAAGTAACTGAGTTACACGATTCCAAAAATAATTAATTACTTGAAAAGTAACTGTTGCGTTACTTTAAAAAAATATTTAACCCTCTGGGGGTCCAGGGTAAAATTGTCAATAGACAGATGTATGTGTATGTGTTTGTATGCATGACCATTTTGGTTACAAAATTGTAGTTAAATTTAGGGCCAGGACCCGATAAGCCACTGCTTCTTCCTTTGATACACCTTCTGTTTTTGCTTTATGGATCCTTTTGCTGGAAATTTCTTATGCTTTCCATTTCCTGTGTTTGTTTTGTTGAAATTTTAATTGTTCGAAAGAAAAGAAAAAGAAAGAAAAGAAGAATAAGTCTTGTATTTGTCCAGCGTCAGATTAAAATGTAAGCACCCAGTGTTGCATTCAAATGTCCCATTTTCTGGCTGCTCGCTTTCTATTAGTATCAATAGTGATTAATGAGGAGTTGGGAAGAAGCGGCAAGCCAGGTGTCACAGCCGCCGCTAAATAGGAAGAATAGAGGCCATGAGCGCTGACCTGCAACCAATTCCCACTCAGCCAAGAAGGGTGGAGAAGAGTAAAAGCCCCTTTTCCGTTAGTAGAGCATCGGATCGACTCGCCACACAACTCAACTCAGATCAACAGGTTTTCCATTATAATGGAGTACGACCTAATATGTGTGGTCGTCTTTATAGCAAAGTGACCGAGCATCCTGTTACGTAATTAGTATGTGACTAGGGATGGGTACCGGTACCCGGTGCCATTATGGCATGCGGTAGTAACCAGACCGAAAAGCAGCGAACATTTCAGTGCTTTATTTCTGTGCTTTTTTTCCTGAGATGTCATACACTTTGGATTCCAGCCAATCATTTTACCTTTGCGAGCGTAGTAGGTGGGTCCAGGTATGTACGTTCTTTTAGAGCAGAGCTACAGATTAAAAATGCCCAAAGCGAAGTGGTCAAAGTCTGGCTGTACTTCACAGCAAAATATGCAAACTCAGCAGCCTGCAACAAGTGCTTTAAGGTGATACTGTGCTATACACCTGGCGACGTATAGCATTTTGTCAAAAGCCGAGAAATGCGCCGTATTTGATAGCTTGCTGCGAGACCTCACACCGGGCAAATCTACTGTGGGTGGGTTGCCTGTTATCTGACGCAGAGTTAGCATCATCCCCCAAAAACCCAAAGAGTAGAGTCCTGGCCCCTAGCCCTGCCAGTGTAGCAGAAATGATGACGGATGATGATGGCAGCAGCAGCAGAGAAAAGATTAGACTACATCCATAGTGGCTCTTTGAATTTGCCATCGTATCTCCTGCTTGAATGAAATTGTGTCAGTCTGACAGCCTCTTTTATAACTTGCAAACCTTCTTTCAAAATTAGAGAGAAAGAAGTCATAATTTAACATGTCTGTTAATTGTGAAGAGCAGTGCTGCAATAGAGCATTTAAATACAGGCTAGCATGGGCTGGAGCTACTGATGGGAGATGGAGATAGACAGGGGAAATGGGGACATCATGGGTTTGTGAGGGTGGGGGTGCATTAGTATATGTTGCCCTCATTTCGTGACTAGACACTCACTATGGCAGCTCAGTCTCAGCAGCTTGAATGCAACTAAGTGACTACAATATGCTGGAACTACTGCATATTCAATCTAGTTACATCCTGTTTAAATTAGAACGAATTGTTTTCTCTGAGGTGTATAATCTCTGTGAATTACTCTTATTAATAGCAAATTTTTGTTTTACTAAACCCTTGTTTTGATGCACCTTCTTAACATTTATTGTAGAATGCACTGTCTTTCTGTACAATAATGGCTCTCTGCCTTTCCACTGTCTCCATCTGTCACTGCAATCCTGCAATACATATATAGAGAGATCTCTTGTTCTGCCTCTGCTTCATGAATCAGTGAAAAGTAGGGCAAAGAGGAGGAGAGAGTGGGCCAACTAAGGCCAGCAAAAATAATCCTTGTAGGCTTCACAACGCTCTACATGTCATGCTGGATTAAACCCACAGGGATACCTTTATAAAATTCACTAAAATTCACTTTGTTCCCAGCACTGCCTGCCATGCTACTTACCAGCTGTCATACTCATCTGTCTTCATATCCAATATCCAAATTTCTAATTTCTGGGAAGTATATATATATATATATATATATATATATATATATATATATATATATATATATATATACACACATACACATGAGGGTGGTATCACGGTGGCAGATATCCAAGAAAGGGTCTCCAGTATGAAGAGTTGGACAGCACCAGGCCCTGACATGGTTCACGCCTACTGGCTGAAAGAAGCTGACTGCACTCCACAAACATCTGGCAGTACAAATCAACCAGCTGCTAGCTGATGAGACACACCCAGAATAGCTACCAAGGAGATGTTCTGTCCTCACTGCTGTTCTGCATAGGCCTGAACCTCCTCAGTGAGACCATTGACAAGACTGGCTACGGATACCAATTACGGAATGGAGCAATGTAGAGGACATGGATCCCGATGACATCAAGCTGTATGCCAAGAGTGAACGAGACATTGATTCACTGATCCACACCACCAGGCTATACAGCAATGACATCGGAATGTCGTTCAGACTGGAGAAGTGTAGTCGGATGATAACAAAGAGAGAGAAAGTAGTCAGAACTAATAATAATGGATTGGATTTATATAGCGCTTTTCAAGGCACCCAAAGCGCTTTACAATGCCATTATTCATTCACTCTCACACACTAGTGGAGGCAAGCTACGGTTGTAGCTACAGCTGCCCTGGAGCTGACTGACAGAAGCGAGGCCGCCATTTCGTGCCATCGGCCCCTCTGGCCAACACCAGTAGGCGGTAGGGTAAAGTGTCTTGCCGGGCTATCAACACCTACGCCCTGCCCGTGATCAGGTACCCTGTTGGGATAATAAGCTGGCCGAAGAGGAGATAGAAGCCACCGACATCAACACAAGGAAACCCTAAGGCTGTATGCTAAGTGGAAGGAAGGGGGCCAGGGACTAGTGAGCATCAGTAGCACAGTCCAGGATGAGACAACAAACATCCACGAATACATCATGAAGATGAATATGTGAATGAATACCTCAGGCAGCAGAAACCCAAGAAAGTGGAGGAACCAACATGAACAGCCAGACCACTCCATGGTATGTACCAGCGACAAGGCACAATATAAAGTGCCTTGAGGCAACTGGTGTTGTGGTTTGGCGCTACATAAATAAAATTGAATTGAACTGAAAAATTGAATTGCAAGATGCTAGCAGGCATGACATACATGGAACACCATGACCAAGTGGCTGGCATAGTATACAGAAACATCTGTGCCGAGTATGGCCTGGAAATCCCGAGGTCAAAATGGGACCACAAAAGGTGGTGGAGAATGACAGAGCTAAGATTCTGTGGGACTTATTCATTCAGTAGCAATACTGAATGACAGCAACATTAAGGAAAAAAAGAAGCATCATGGGCTCAGAGAAGAACTCGAGAGGATGTGGAGGGTGAACGTAATAGTGGTCCCAGTGGTAATCAGAGAACTAGGTGTGTGGCTCCAGCAGATCCCAGCAACAACATTTAAGATCTCTGTCCAGAAGAGCACAGTCCT
>NW_024582927.1:59769-99597 GCF_018398535.1 Haplochromis burtoni
AATCAACTATCGTTGCTAGAGTCTGTAGGTTCCTGTTTTTAAGAACAGTCCCTAATAACCATTTTTTTCCTTGGATGGTGGTGTATTGGGGGGGGTCCTGTTTAGGCCTGTGGTCCTGGGTTTTTTTGAACCAGTGTCTGGTATTTTGTATTATGTTTTTTGGCATTGTTGAGACTTATTGATTCTTTAGGAATTATGTGATTCTAATATTCAGTTTTGATAGCGTATGAGTTTGGTGACTTGTGTTTCTAGTTCTTAGTCCTTTCCCTTTCCCTTATTTCACTCTGTTTTAGTCTCACCTCTGTGTGTTCTCCCCAGCGTCCCCTGTGTAGTCATGTCTGGTTACGAATGTCAAGTTTCTGTCTCGTCTCCATCTCGCTCCCGCTCTCTTTGTCCCTTGCTCTCGCTCAAGTGTGTGTGTCTTAAGGCCGGGTTTTGTTTCTGTGTTTCCTGTCTTATTTTGATAGTCCTTCTACATGAGTGAAACGCAATTTTCTCTCCAGCTTACATGCTTTTTATACTTAATTTGTTTTTTGTCTTTTTTTTTTGGGGGGGGGGGGGGGGTTCTGGTTTGTTTGTTTCAGGTCTGAGAGCAGAACCAATCTCTATGGCAGAGGGGTTTTTGGGGATGACAGGGGGAGACAGCAACAGTAAGAGACTGGCATACACGATTCCTGGTTTCAACTCAGGATAGTCACAAATTCTTCCAGATTTCTAGAAATGAGAGGTTCCATCTAAAGTGGGATAGATATCAACGCTCCTAACAAAGACAGGTTTTCCGCAGAAAGTTTTCTAATTATCTATCACGCCCACATTGAATTTTGGACACCAATCAGACAGCCTGTGGTTTAACCCTTTAAGCCTGTGGTTTAAGTTTAAACTTTTAGGTAAAACAACCTTGACCCATTGGTGCAATCAAAACGTCCACTGGCTTCTAAAAGCATCAAGTCTACGCTTTTTCGGTGATATTAGGATCATTACGGTAATCCCAGGTAGGACACCACATCCAATTCTCTGCAAATAACACATAAAACATGAAAAAAAAAAACCCACACAGTAAAAAGAACGCCAATGCCTGATCAAATTTTTGTTTACTGCTCCCTCACACCTACTCACTTTCTCTACTCCCAGCCAACTTTTGTCCTTGCATTGCTGCAGTGATACCATTTCTGGGATTACCATAATGACCATAATATCACTGAAACACACAAAGTTGCATCTTTCAGGAACAAGCTCTTTCTGTCTGTCTTTGGAGGGTTAGGATAACATCCATCTTTCGAGTGTGCTGGTCTTTAGCTGTTTGGGCCCTGGCGAGAAGTCAACTCGCCATTCCCAATCCGATGATGACATGCAATGCGTAGAGAACCTATGTCATCTTATTTCACGATTGCGCTTTGGTCTAGGTTGTGATGGGGATTTTGCACACACGTTCCAGGTATTCAATCAAATGAATACATAATGCGGGTCTTGGATTTTTACATTCAATATGAACTTAAATTGTGCTCTATTGTGAAGCAGCCAGGGTCTCGCCTTCCCGCTTTTCGATCTAGCTTGTGTGTGAGTAGCTTTAAGATGTGAGTCTTAACTGTAAAGTTATAAATTTAAATGTTGATGGCATTCCGTGTTGAGCTCTAGGATCCTAAAGTGTAATTGTATTTCGTTCACGTCACTTTCTTATTATTGTATTGTTTAGTTTAATTGCCTGTTGTAAACTGGGAGCCGGTCGTTCTCGTCGGTATCTTCTAAATAATTTGACTGTATTTGTGAGTGTGGAGATGATCAATAATGGTTACTGTTGACTATCAGAGCATGCTAGGTGTCACCGAGGATGCTTCTGAAGTTGCACTTCCTTCGTATAGAAGTCGATTAAAAAATCGGTGCAATTATATATGTCTGACGATCATAATGATCGTTGTTTGATTGGGTGTTTGATTGTTTGTGTTATTATTTGTGGCTTTTATTGTGTGCGAAATTTGGTTATTATTATGCCGTGCTGTGCCCAGTTCAGGCCGAGAGAAGCGCCCCTCCCGGCTTCTTGCTCCATGGTGCGGCAGAGCATGGCGCAGCCTCAGTCAAATTGGAGTGGTGCCTTTCTGCCGTGAGCAGAAATGGGCGTATAGAAAAGCCGATTTGGTGGCGTACCCGACATTTCCAAAAAATTGCGCTGGCATGATTGTTTTGGTGGCAGCGTGGAGTAAGATTGCATTTTATATTAAGCTTTTTTGCCGGATGTCCTGCGTGTTAGCCTGCCCCTGCACCCGACGATTGTCCGCCCTGAGCAAGCTGCCGTAGGATCAAACCGCTTACTGTGTGCGCCTTGTAATGAATAACGCTACAATGGGCCGAACTGTAGTGATTGTGAATAAGAGAAACATGGAGTCACCATTTTTAGCAGTAATTAACAGCTACTCTATTATTTTAGTGAGCTCAAATTGTATACAACCTAGTGTGCTATATTTCTGACGGTTGATTGTAGGATTTACTGAGTCTTTACACTATTACTTTGAGCGCAGCAGTGGTTCCAGAATTCTGTTGATGCTGCTCTGGATATAGCATCCAATACGTTGCTAGAGTCTGTAGGTTCCTGTTTTTAAGAACAGTCCCTAATAACCATTTTTTTCCTTGGATGGTGGTGTATTGTGGGGGGTCCTGTTTAGGCCTGTGGTCCTGGGTTTTTTTGAACCAGTGTCTGGTATTTTGTATTATGTTTTTTGGCATTGTTGAGACTTATTGATTCTTTAGGAATTATGTGATTCTAATATTCAGTTTTGATAGCGTATGAGTTTGGTGACTTGTGTTTCTAGTTCTTAGTCCTTTCCCTTTCCCTTATTTCACTCTGTTTTAGTCTCACCTCTGTGTGTTCTCCCCAGCGTCCCCTGTGTAGTCATGTCTGGTTACGAATGTCAAGTTTCTGTCTCGTCTCCATCTCGCTCCCGCTCTCTTTGTCCCTTGCTCTCGCTCAAGTGTGTGTGTCTTAAGGCCGGGTTTTGTTTCTGTGTTTCCTGTCTTATTTTGATAGTCCTTGTCTCATGCAAGGTTATTATCGTTAACGAAAACTAACGAAATAACGAAAACTAGAAGTGAAAAAACATTTTCGTTAAGGAAATAAAAATAAAAACAAAAAAAGGAAAACTAACTAAAACTGTAATGAGTGTTCACAAAACTAACTAAAATTAACTGAATTTATAGCAAAAATGTGTTTAGTTTTCATTGATGTGTGCGTGTCATACAATAGTCAAGGGTGAAAATGAAGTTTAGTTTCCAGATTTTTTTCTTGCTGTCTCATTATGCCAGCAGGTGGCAGTACGTTAGTCGAGTCGTCTGTGTTGCTGCTCCGTCCACGCGCAGAATCATGTCAGGAAAAGTCGGGAGAAAGCGCCAGAGTCCAATTTGGGATTACTTTGAATATGACTGTGTTTTGGATAAAGCAAGTGTCTTGTAGTGGAAAGAGACAAATTATGAGGGACATTTCTAAAGGGAAAAAAATCCCACAAACCTTAAAGTGCACTTGAAAAGCTCACACAAGAAGGCTAACCTAGCTTACCTTGAGAAGGTAAGGGAGCACACTCAACCCTCATCCCCAGAAAACAGAAGCTAACCCCAGGCAAGGCAGCGTGATGCATCCCGAGACAACAGGACGGGGATATCTACATAACTGTGTGAGTCAATTGCCTTCAAAAAGTTTATCAATTCACTTGAACCAAAATTACTGAACACCCGGTGCTGCAAGAGTTAATAGTCTCATTGGGGCCAAGATATACATTTTATAGTTGCCTGGTATCAATGGTTGTTCATCTGCCTTTATTTATTTATTTATTTATAAGAACCCATAGGTGGGAATGTGAGTTGTCTGTCTCTGCGTGTTAGCCCTGCGACAGACAGGCGACCTGTCCAGGGTGCAGGGTATGGTAGCTGGAATAGCAACATACCCAAGGATAAGCAGAAGAGAATGACTGATATGATGAAACTGGGATTTTGTTACACTTAATTATTGCAAACACAACTAAAACTATAACTGAAACTAATCAAAACTAAACTGAAACTAAGGATTTTCAAAAAAATAAAAACTAAACTAGCAAACAATTGGTAAAAACTAATTAAAACTGATATAAAATTGAAAATCTGAAGTCAAAACTAAATAAAAATAAAAACTATGAAAATTGCAAAACTATTAAAACCCTGGTCTCATGCGCATTGTTTTCCGTTTCATTTCCACTGTCTCATTATGTCTTTGTTCTCATGTGTCTCCTCTTCTCCTAATCACTTTTCTATATATATATATACATAGTCTCAGTCTCGCCTTGTCTTTTGCCGAAATGTCAGTTCTTCCCCTTGCTCATGTTCTATGTGCTAGTGGTTTCCCAGTTTAGTTTTCTGTTAGTGAAAGTTGCCTTTTGTTTTGTATTTTTGTATGCTAAATGGCTTGCTTTTGTTAAGATTTGTCACGGCCAGGCGGATCAGCTGCACGCTGATCAGCCCTCTCTGTTTCTCTTCCTCTTCTCTCTCGCCGGGGCGGAACTCACTGTGGGTTCACGCCCTCGGCCCACGCCCTCGGGAGATGAGACCCAGGTGTCTCATTAAGGGGAGCAGCATTTAAGCCAGGAGGTGACTGCTGTTCGTCGCTGGATCGTTGTCTACCACGCGTTAGTGAAGTCAAGCTACAGCAAGTTTAGCTAAGAGTGTTTTCCTCTGTGCGTCATTCTTAACCCTGTCTACAGAGCTTCCTGGATTTTTCCCCGTGTGATTCCCGTGTGGCAGTGTCGGAGTGTGAGCCTGTGATCGTGTGAATGGATATTCTGAAGAATGCGTGCTTTCCCTTGGACTTGCCTGGAGACCCCTTCTCCCCCCACTCAGCTGTATATAACCCCCCCCACATTCTTGTATATACACCTGGTGACTTGTAAATAAACCCTTCTTGTGAGCATCAGAACCGGAGTCCTGCGCTTGAGTCCTCCTCCAAACCGTAACATGATTAGTCTAGTCTCCAAGTGTCTGTATTTGGTTCCTCTCTACAAAACGTCATCTGCGCCATCAGTTGTCAGTTCTCTAAGCCCTGTCTCCAAAGCTACAAACAAGGTATGCTAAAAGAAGCTCAGGAGTAACTAAAGATTTGATACACTGAACAGGAGAACCACAAGCTATACTGCTAGTGACACAATAACTGAATAGTAAGACTATAATTTGCTGATTGTTCAAGAAAGTTGTGCTCTGATAAAGCACATGAAGGTTACAGTAGGAAAGTCACAGTTAATTTTGAAATTAACTGAGCTACACAGATTAAGCTACACAAATCAACACTGCGCATGGTAACAGGAACAGAAAGCGATACAATACCACAGTGAGAGCAAACACCAAGTACCTATGATAACCCATTTACTCCACTGATAGTAATATGGTGTACATATTAGTACAAAAAAAAGTCTTGAGTACAGAGTCTCCGCAACTCTGACAGTCTCCGTGTGGTCAACAACAGCCACACATTATGCCCTTATCATGGTCTAAACCAGACCTTCCCAAAGTGTGGGGCCCGCAGAGCCATTGCAGGGACTCTGCGGAAAAAACAGGAACAAACAAAACAAAACAAAAAAAAAAAACAATGCTTGGACACTGCTAGCACAGGGCACCTCCACAAACACAAAGCAGGAGATGAAGCATAGCTGAATATGTTTCCAAACCAACTTTATTCTAAGCAGAAAACTAGAAAATATGGTGAAGCATATCTTCCCTTTGGCTTCACCTGCACAAGTGCCGAGGTAGGTCTCCTCTGACCAGGGTTTTAATAGTTTTGCAATTTTCATTAGTTTTTATTTTTATTTAGTTTTGACTTCAGATTTTCAATTTTATATCAGTTTTAATTAGTATTTACCAATTGTTTGCTAGTTTAGTTTTTATTTTTTTGAAAATCCTTAGTTTCAGTTTAGTTTTGATTAGTTTCAGTTATAGTTTTAGTTGTGTTTGCAATAATTAAGTGTAACAAAATCCCAGTTTCATCATATCAGTCATTCTCTTCTGCTTATCCTTGGGTATGTTGCTATTCCAGCTACCATACCCTGCACCCTGGACAGGTCGCCTGTCTGTCGCAGGGCTAACACGCAGAGACAGACAACTCACATTCCCACCTATGGGTTCTTTAAATAAATAAATAAATAAAGGCAGATGAACAACCATTGATACCAGGCAACTATAAAATGTATATCTTGGCCCCAATGAGACTATTAACTCTTGCAGCACCGGGTGTTCGTAATTTTGGTTCAAGTGAATTGATAAACTTTTTGAAGGCAATTGACTCACACAGTTATGTAGATATCCCCGTCCTGTTGTCTCGGGATGCATCACGCTGCCTTGCCTGGGGTTAGCTTCTGTTTTCTGGGGATGAGGGTTGAGTGTGCTCCCTTACCTTCTCAAGGTAAGCTAGGTTAGCCTTCTTGTGTGAGCTTTTCAAGTGCACTTTAAGGTTTGTGGGATTTTTTCTCCCTTTAGAAATGTCCCTCATAATTTGTCTCTTTCCACTACAAGACACTTGCTTTATCCAAAACACAGTCATATTCAAAGTAATCCCAAATTGGACTCTGGCGCTTTCTCCCGACTTTTCCTGACATGATTCTGCGCGTGGACGGAGCAGCAACACAGACGACTCGACTAACGTACTGCCACCTGCTGGCATAATGAGACAGCAAGAAAAAAATCTGGAAACTAAACTTCATTTTCACCCTTGACTATTGTATGACACACACATCAATGAAAACTAAACACATTTTTGCTATAAATTCAGTTAATTTTAGTTAGTTTTGTGAACACTCATTACAGTTTTAGTTAGTTTTCCTTTTTTTGTTTTTATTTTTATTTCCGTTAACGAAAATGTTTTTTCACTTCTAGTTTTCGTTATTTCGTTAGTTTTCGTTAACGATAATAACCTTGCCTGAAGAATTGGTTTTCCCTTCTCGGGAGCAGCGCTGGGCTCTTCAAATCACGGACAAACAGTATCCCACATTCTTGATTTTTAGTTCACAAACACTTCTTGTAATGACTAACTACTCCTGACATTTTGGAGATGTTAGTTCTTTATACAGTAAAGTTACAGCGGGATACAAATAATATCAGGCTGATCCTGCCACGATTGGTTCCCCTTGTTCAAATCACGGACAACCCATTTTGCAGAGGGATTGAAAAATGTATTGATAGCAATATTGAATATTATTACACAGGGAAAAAAACAACTACACGAAAAATAATCACACCGTGACACCTCTGCCTTTGTAAATGGAGGGACAGTAACTGCGTGTGTATATGTAAGTGTGTAAAACCTGCAGATAGTCAGATTAACAGTATTTTGTCTCTATCTGCTATTCTGCAATTCATCTCATGTAAACAATAACGTGGCGCACAGCGTGACGTGAAAAATGGCACATACCTTTGACGGTGCGTGACAAACTATATTCCTCTCCACACTTAAACGCAGAAAAGGAGTTTTAAAAAATCTCAGTTTTCAGTGATTCCAAACGCCGTTTCCGTGTGGACGAAACAGCTGCATTTTCAAAAATACCCATGTAGGTGCGGACATAGCGTAAAATAGTTAGTAGTTTATTTTCTTACTACCTGTAATTTATTGCAGATTACTTGTATTTCCTTAATTGTTTACTAAATGTTTGAGGTGTGAAATAAACCGCAATGGAGCAAAATATGGGTGTGTGTGGTTGGAGGATGTGTTCGTGTGTGTTCGCGCATGCGCGAGGGGGGGGGCGCGAACATTTTTCTTGGAAAACAAAGGGGGGCCCAGCAAAAAAAGTTTGGGAACCACTGGTATAAACCAATCAGAGATAGTCAGGGGCGGGACCTCTCTGATTGGCCGTGGTCCAGATATTCCTGTAGTCCTATGCGTGTGTACGTTTGAAAGTGCAGAGAGAGGTGAGTAGCTTGATATCGATTAATTAAATCCTGAATCGACATTTAAATATAAATGTATTTTGCCAGAAATGCCAGAATCTCAGGTTACAGCTCACAAAACTATTTCAACAGCCACCAAACAGCTAAAACAGTAAATGAGAGCAGGTAAACGGATTCTGCACAAAGACGTAAACACAGACCCGACGCATCAGAATCAGTGAGCTGTCGGCTTTCTCACCCAGCCGTCGGGGCTGAAAGCCGACAGCTCACTGATTCTGATGCGTCGGGTCCGCACTTTGTGTTTACTTCTTGTTTGTGCTAGATTCCGATGCTGCAGGTTTTGTGTCTCTCCAACCAAAATTCACTGAACCAGCAGCAAAAGAAGAACATCGTCATGAATTCCCTCTTACTTTTGCTGTTTTGCTTCCACCAAGATAAAAATCACACAGAGAGGGAGAGCTCTACATGAAGTAGAGCTCTCCCTCTCTCTCTCTCTCAGTGTACTTCAAGAGCAGTTTCCTCAAATCTCTGTTTTCTGCATTATTCGTTCGCTTATTACGCACAAGTCATATACAGTGCTGTCTATATATTTTTGTTGTTGTGGTTTTTTTTCCCCAAAAATGACCTCGACAAGAAGGCCTCATTTCTGCTGTTTAATAGTGCAGAAATGTAAACTTTTTAAAATTATGCCAAATTGTAAAATGCTTGGCTGTGTCTTTAATCAAACCTCTGTAACTTTGCTCTGCTTCACTTCAGCATCGAGCTTCATGGTTTTCTTCCATTTTTTTTCTACTGCAGAATGTTTTTAAGGCTGCTATAAAAAGCCAGGCCAGGAAAATCTCCCTCATGTTTTTCTGTATTTTATCCTCAGTTACTTTGACACAAAGGCATCTGCTGAGATGATCACACCTCTGATGAAGTCTCACAGTGTCAGTACTGATAAATGATCAGAATTATAATATTTCTGACTGTCTGAGTCAAAATTGAAGCGAAATTAATCGAAATGGGAGTTTGTTAATCGGAATCAAATGGATTATAGAAATCAGTGATGATACCCAGCCCTAGTGAGAAGCCTAGGCCTGACAGAAGTGGATGTAGCTGTGAGTAATGAGAAAAGATGTCCCCTATCCCCACTGCCTTTCAGCAGCAGGCAGCAGCAAACAGGTCATCAGAGGAGGCCAAGATGAAGGTTATGTTTAACATTGTCTACAATATTACCAAAGAGTGCCAACGCATTTTAAGCACAAGCACTTTTTCAGTAACTTATCTTTATTGTAGAAATGTACTTCAAATAAAGAACTTTGTGTTGACAAGATTGTTAGTTAATCATTTACAAATCAAATTGCCTGTATGGACAGCGGTTAAAAAAATGTGAACATGTAAAACAGTGGGGTTAAGCGATGTGGTTGAATTGAAAATTTGGGCGCACCCAACTTTTGTGCTGGTGCACCTAAGAAAAAAAGTAAGATGCACCATTGCAACCGTGGCAAAAAGTTAGTCTAGTCCCTGAAGTTCATCTCAGTTTTGCCAGAAAACATGATCCCCAAGACTTTGACACTTTGGCAACAGTAGAAAGGAAAAATTCGCTGTCCTATTGAATACTGAGCAAAATGAGCCAACCCTGATAAAAGAGGGCAGTGTAACTGAACTAGAAACTCCAGGTAGCCACCCAACCAAGAGCATGACTCCCCCAGCTCACTAACACAGTTCCATCAGAGGAGATACTTGCAGATGTGAGCACTGCTCTGTGCACCATCTCTACTACTGTATGATTAAAACTGATCAACTCATATATGCTATTGTTAGAGCACAGTAACAGGCACACACCCTGTGAGTATAAAATGCTAAAAGGACTCCATAATCACTTTTGAGACATAATCAGATATATGTTAAATGAGGTTAAAAACAAAGACTTTGCTGATTATTACAAAAAGTGATCAAACAAGATAGGACCCATATAGTGTCTCGTTTAGGTTTGTCGTCAGCTTCAAATCTCATAGAGGGCATAGTACATGAACTGCACTGATTCCATTGGCTGCTTCGCTCTGTCAATCACATGACTGTTCGTGAGAGGGGCAGATGCAGCAGGCATTCCTGTTTGATTTAAACCAATGGACTGAGGTTATATGCAAGTGAAAAAGTAGGTCATGAGCTGTTTTAATGCTCAGTGTTTTTCTGTCACTTCTCCCAGAGGCGAAAGAGCACTGTGCTGCTGAATATTGATTGACTTAGATAAGTCTCTCTAAAATGTCAGCAAAGAGCACTGTGGCCAAGCTAGCTTATTACAAGAAAAAAAGAAAAAGGGAAGCCCCTGAACAAATGACGACAAATTGAGTTGAATAAATTCAAATAGAATATGCATTGCCATTTGTTGGAATTAAGAAACAAAAAGCATTTCAAACTAGAAAAATTTGCATTTCCTGCAAAAATGCTGTGTGGATGCCTTAACGCTGAAGATGTCTGCTGAAAAAAGCTGAAAAAGTTGAAGAAAAGAAAAAAGGGCTTGAGTGGAAACTGAACGAGTAACAAGAAGTTGTTCAGACATGAAGAGAAAATTCAGAACGCACCAGTACTCACTGTGAGTTAATTGCATAGCAACCATAGCAACGCATGTATTTTCTGAAAAATCACAGAACTGCAACTGAAAACTTAAAGAGGCATTAAATGAAAACGGTAACAGATATGAAAAAGCTGACACACAGGAATAGCCCAATCATTTGAGAACGTTTTAAAGTTTGAATGGAGTTTCTAGGTGAAAGTATGAGGAAGTAGTTAAGTTTCAAAGACAAGCAAGTTTTAGCAGAATTGTGGAAGTTTTCCATTCATTTCAATGGGACAAAAAAAAAGGAAAAATGTGTAATATTTTAAAAAGTATAATAGTAATAAAAACCAAAAGATATAGCTGGAATTAGCAGAACTGAGGGAGTTTGAACTGAGAAAATCGGCTGAAAACTGAGGGAGTACCGTAATTGTCGGGCTATAAGCCGCTACTTTTTGCACAAGCTTTGAACCCTGCGGCTTTTAGTCAGGTGCGGCTTTTCTATGGATTGTCCGTGATTTTTGTCATATCATAAGGCGATTTGTTTTGTGTGTTCCGCTGTTGTACGGCACTACGTTGCCTGGCGGAAGGATCGGGGTTCAAGAGTGGTATGTTAGTCACATGTCCGTCCGCCAGGCAACGTAGTGCCGTACAAAGTAGCGCGAAAAACAAACTTCAAAGTAGCGGTACGCGTTCAGCGGGAGTCGTGGATGATGAGCGGCGATAAACTTGCAAGTTATGCCCAAAAAGCAAGTTATGCCCAACTCCACCGGTGGATTCTGACAGCGTGGAAAAGTGTGAAAACATCCACGATCACCAACGGATTTTGAAGGGCTGGACTGCTGCATGATGGAGAGGAGGACACCGCCACGGCCCTGTTCGACTCTGACACTGACAATGAGGATTTCTTTGGTTTTGAAAGTGACAACGAAGGAGAGAAGCGGAGAGTGGATGACGAAGCCATCCTGAGCCTGTCTGTATCCGACACTGGAGAAGAGGACTTTGGTGTTTTTAGTGCGCAGGAAGAAGAGAAAGATGGTGAATGACTGACTTTTCTTCTTGTTAAAGCCGTGTCACTGCACCTGAGCCTAAAAGGTAGTCCGAATCTATTTTTCTGGTGTGCTGTAGGCTACTGTTATGTACTACATGTGCAAATATGTACCCATAACTTGTTTTTCAAAATATTAATAAAAGTGATGTCTCCAAACAGCCATCTCTTTCCTGACAATTCCCTTTGTGCATATTCTCTTACATATGATAAGTCAACATTGAAACACCTGCGGCTTTTAGTCAGGTGCGGCTAATGTATGTACAAAACAGGATTTTCCCCTGATTTTAGCTTGTGCGGCTAATATTTAGGTGCGCTTTGTAGTCCGGGAAATACGGTAGTTAAGTGCCGAAAAACGTGGAGCAACTATAAGAATAAAGTTTAAAGAGAAACAGGAACTCAATAGTGTGGATGCCCTTTGAGGCATCCACACATTAAAAATAATTGGAAGGGGGTCCCTACTTTTTCTCCTCCACTACCCACCCTTTAGGCCAGCACACCTATGATTAACTCACCTAGTGATAATCCTGTGATCAGACTGGCTACTACTTAAAGCAGGATGGGGGGACTCCAGGCCTCAAGGGCTGGTGTCCTGCAGGTTTTAGATGTGTCCTTGATCCAACACAGCTGATTGAAATGGCTAAATGACCTCCTCAACATGTCTTGAAGTTCTCCAGAGGCCTGGTAATGAATTAACCCCTTAGCAGTCCTATTAGTCCCCTAAACCATCCAATGTCCCGTGGGCGGTACGTCCGACTGCTAACAGTTTAATCATTTGATTCAGGGGTGTTGACCCAAGGTGAAAGCTAAAACGTGCAGCAGAGCGGCCCTTGAGGCCTGGAGTTCCCCACCCATGACTTAAGGAGAAGGAAGACCTTCACTTGATGCTGGATTGTTATGCAGGAAACAATGTCGTTGGCCTGCCTGACTCCTCATGGTGTTTGTTTATGCTTCTGCCTCACCTCTTTGTTTTCATGTGTGCAGGATTCCTGGATCTCTTTCTGATGTGACTTACTGAGAGAGATAGAGAGACTATTTTCTAGTGGAGAGATACTTTGTAGAATTTCCTTGAGCCTTGAGAACAACTGACTGCGATTCCATCACTTACATTTAGCATTGAACTTTCACTGTAAATGAATGCATGAACTTTACATTTTGAGTCTACCAGATCTCTTTAACTTTAATAATAGACTGTATAGACCTAAGGTGAAAGTGAGTTTATAAAGACAACACAAAGATTCATATGCAGAGGTTATGAATTAAGAGTTAATATTTACTGAGTGTCAGTTTAGGGAGCCAGCATATGATTGAGGGCTGCACATGAAAGACTGCACACATCAAAGAAAATCATTCCCAAACCAATCACACTCTCTCCTGGGTCGTGTTAATTTTATAACCTTGATGAGGTGACTGATATATTTTAACATCTAATGTAGCTATTAGGGCTGTCAACGTTAACGCGCATTAATCCGTCGATTAATGTGATGAAAACTTTTAATGTAATTAACCCATCTAGGGTGCAGAATGACTCAAAATGCCAGAAATGTCACTGTCAACGCATTTCAGCCAGTTTGTACAAAGTTTGTCCATTCTGCGCTCTAGATGGGTTAATTGCGTTAAAGGTTTTCATTGCATTAATCGTGATGACGCATTAACGCACGTTCAGCCTGTGAAGTAGTCTGACTCGAACGTCAAGGAAGGTGGTAGGAAGCAGACTCAGCAGACATTTAGGCTTCCGAGAGATGAGACATTTATTTACAGTGAACTTCATATGTGAAACTTAAACCCCCCGCCCCCAATGTAACTTAGTTAGTGAATTCAAAAGTACATGAATTCAGTAACAAAGCTCACCCTCATCTTAATCAAGCAGAGACTGACTATATATAGGGCTATAAATTTCCCTTGAATGAGTCCAGCCAGTACCACTAACTTGCGCTGAGGGATCTAAAACTCTACACAGATGACTGAAAATTACAAAAAGCTCCTCACACTTCTGATTAGCACATGTAACAACTAAACGGCTCTATATACGAAAAAAAAAGAAAAAAGATTCAACAAATCCCTTTATATCTTGAAACATACAAAAGGAAGCATTCCTATACTAGAAGAAACCCCTCATCTTGGTTACCCTGCTGATGTCACATCTGACATTATCAGTACTTTAAAATCAGGAAATGTCAGGCAGGCCTTTCCCCACACCTGACCTACATGAAAATTGAAAACAAAGCACCAAGTAAGTATGCACAAATGACTTAATCTGCAACATAACAAAATATAAAGCAACATGTAACTAAATATTTGCTTTAATTTGCTGAATGTTTGTTTTGCTGGCAACAGAACCCTGAGTTTGTTTGTAAATTAGTAACAAATTCAGGTGTGAAAATTAGTACACACCTGTGAAGTACCTGTGTACTCACTCATTGCTAACGAGTCACATGACAGCAGGACAACTACACACAGGAAAGTAGGGAGCTGAGCAAAGTGTGCCTTTATGAGAAAAGGGGTGTTTTCACAGACATGTCTGCTATATTGATGAGTGGAACAACACACTTACCTTAAGAGGAGACAAACTAAAGCACTGATTCTATTATGGATCCGATACTGCTGCCAGAATTATTGATACTATGGATATTTAGATAAATCCACAGATCCCTATGAAAAATATTGACAAATCACTGATTTGCATGTGAAACATCTGTCAGTATTTTTTACACACATATTCGTGCATACGAACTGTAAAGCAGCCATGAACTAAAGCAACATAATGAAGAGTAGGCTAAAGTTCCTCGACAATGTGAGAGACTGATGAAGTCATAGAGCAGGCGTGTCAAACTCCAGACCTCAAGGTGGTCTGCGGTGCCATGCGGACGCACCTGCACGGCATCCGCAATCACGCCCGCCATGTTAAAACACGGGGACTCAGGGGTTGGTGTGGGGTTGTGGTGGTGTGATGCAAATGTTAAATAAAGATGGCTCAAAACATGGATCTGTGGTCCCATCGTGCCTTAATTCCACCACAAGGCCCAACAATAATACCATGGAAACAGAGAAAACCCCAACAATTATATAACCTCCTATGTAAGTCATCACATACAAACTAATTTCTTAACACCAACAAACCGGAGAATCTTTTTCATGAATGCTTGTCATTACAGTGAGTTTCTCATCTTGACCTGACTTCAATCTCCCAAGAATACCATGACCTGGATTGCAGAGTACCTACACAGACATAGTTAAGATTAAAGGAATACTTGGCTCAACAGAGCTCCAACTCTTTGTCAGATTGGCTGCTGAGGTGAAAAGCAATCTGTGTTATCCTTGAGCAGTGACAAATAGCAAGATGTCCTAGTTTTATGGATGGCTTTTTTTTAAGAGTCACAGACTATTTTTTCAGACCAAATGAAGATCTTCTAAAGAAGTGCAAGGCCATTTCCTCTCCACTCCTGTTATCTGCTTTAAGGTACGTGTTTTTGCGTTATGCCAGGGGGTCAAACATTTTTCATTTTTTTGCTTTCATTTTTAAAGAAAGTATCCAGTATTTAGGGTTGTACAGAATGTGACACTGTTAACAAGACATCGAATAAGTAAAGTTTAGGTAGCTGCTCTTTGTGTTTTGTTTTGTATTTTGTACTGTCTGTGCCTGTTCCCAGTCATCCTGGCCATGGTAGTCTTAAGAGCTTGAAAAAAAGAAGGGGACTGGATTTCTTTAGCCCTTTCATTCAATAGACTTCTTCAGTTTTAATAACAAAAGGTGGAGCATCTCAAGGGTTACTAAACTAACACAACCTAAAGCGGAGCAACCTGCCCTGCCCAGTGCAAAAGTTCCTCCATCCAACCTCAACATTCAGGTAAGGTGTTCACATCCTGAGTGAAAACCACAGCATCAACCTACTAGCAGCTGATAAGGGAAGGTGTACTGTTGTTCTTAACTCAGCTGGTTATCACAACAAAATTGCCACAGTCCTCAGTGACAGTAATACTTAAAGTCTTAACGAAAGCCTATCTGCAAACACTCGAAAGAGAAAAAGCCACTGACCACCCTAAAAACTAACTTTACTTTGGGGAGCCTATACCCTGCACATATTAACTTCTGAAGAGCCACAAAGAAGGAGTCCCTGGAAGACCTATTGTTAGCAGTATAAACTCAGCCACTTACAACATTTCCAAACACCTCATCACCATCTTCGCTCATCTGGATGAGACACTTCATTAACAAGCTCAACCAACTGTGCCGAATGAGGACGATGGCAGCTCCAACACTGACATTATCCCAAAAAAGTTTATACACTTTGTACTGTGAAATGCTTTAAAACCTGACTGAAATATTGAATGTTTATGTTTGAGAGTTAGACATTGTCTCTAATTTTAATATTACACTTAGCGTTATCCTTTTTGATAAAGCTCATAGTTAGAGCTGGATCAGATGACTCTGAACCATTCCTTAGTAATAGTGTTATAGGATCAGGCAGCTAGAAGTCCCATGATGTTCTTCGCGTGGGGAATAAAATTATCACAATAATTATAATTATTATATTATTTAAATCCTTCCGTATTATTTAGGTTTGCTCACTTACAAAGAAATTAACTTTTTCATACTAGTTTAATTTTAATGGAGAGAGATAGAATATTAACCAAAAATGTAGAAAACACATTACACAGATGTTATAAGTGGATTTGCGCGTTACTGTGTTACTGTTATTTGATCAACAAGCAAAATATGACTTTATAATGTCTCGATTCAGTTTCATCTCATCACAACACAACACTCTCTCAAGGCTTCATTGAATCCTTTAAACACTCACTGGCAAACTTGCTGGGTGCTGGGCAGCTCTCGGGTACCTAACTCGGCTTATGCTGAGTTGGCCAGCCTCTGTCAGAGTGGTCTGCCCACCATTGCTTCTGGTTCTCTTGCTCTTTGGACATGAGGGCCCCATGTGGGTTGTCCCTTCTTCTCCTGCTGGGATGTGCACGCAGTTGTCATCGAGATGTGTGGCCTCGGGTCTTCAGTACTATGGGGGCTGCACCCTGGTCACCTGGGTCTCTGTCTGCCTCTGTATTCTGGGAGGTGTGGATGCAGCTTCTCACCCTCATTACCAAGTATATTTGTTGACAGACACACACATTCAGAACACAACAAGATTGTTTGTTTGTGCATCTATGTTTTTTTTTCTTTTATTTCCTTTCAGGCGCTGTTTGTTTTCTGTATGTGTTTTTTCTTACAGGTGCAGCAGTTGGAGACATACTGAGTTTTTCAACTTGTGCTCTGTCCTCAAAGGGAGTCATAATTGTTGGGTTTTCTCCCTGTATTATTGTAGGGTCTTTATCGTACAATATACAATATTGATATTGATGCGACTGTTGCTGTGGTTTGGGACTACCTCAATAAATTTGAATTGAATGTAATCTGGGTGCCACATGGGCACAGTGTCAATCCCATGGGAGCATGAGTTCTTGCTGAGTTGTAGGGGACTAAATACGTTTTTTGTTTGTTTAATGTATAGTTTATATTCTGTCTCTCTGCAAGAAAATGAAAATACCATAACAATTACAGACTGTTCATTTTATTGGCAAGTGAGCAAACTTATAAAGTCCCCCTGCAGTGGACTAGGCCAACCCTGTCTTATCTCAGGCTAGACTATTTTCTCTTATAAAAGTGGTTTCTCTCCTACATTGACTTTAACTGTTTTTCCTCTTTAAAATAAAATTTTGATGAGAAATACTGGGTATTTATGTAATTGATCTTGTCAACCTTTAGATGAATAAAATATTTCTTATTCTTACTGTACTTACAAATAGGGAAACAAGAAATTGAAGTTGTGGGACTGGAAAGTATTTGCCTGACCAAACATATTGTACTTAATGATTGCAGCAAAAGGAATGTCAGTTAAATTAAAGATAAATAATAAGAACAGTAATGATAACAACAACAAGGATACAGAAAATGAGACTGTGTATATGGCCTTTGATGCCAGATAAGAATAAAGGCCAGAGAAGCTGATTAAATTCTGCCTCGACTACCAACATATTTGCAGCTTTAATCTTTCTCGGTATAGTGAAAGCTGTAGAGCTCCATCCAAACAACACCTCGGAGATTTCCTCTAGACTGCTCCCTTAAATGAGGTTAAAATACGCATAGTCGGCTTTTTTTTTTTTTTTTTTTTGGTAAATTAATGATGGCGCTTTGTCGTCCCTTCGCTCACAGCTCGGCTCCGTTCAAGCGTTTAGATTCAGTTAAGAGTCGAATTCCAGCTTACCTTCGACAGCCCACACCGACGGCAGCATCCATAGAAAGTACAAGATGTCCATAATCACAGATATTCCAGACTTATGCCTGTTAAAAGCCAGTGTATTCATCGCGCAGCCGTACAGCTGTGGTCGGTTTCCTGTGAAATCATTTAGAGATGGAGAGAAGCATCCTTATCATCATCAGTGGCACCAAGATAAAGGCTGAAGCGCTGCTGTTCAGGCCAGGTTGGGCGAAACCAAAAAAGAGGGGGCAGAAAAGCAGCGGAAAAACACACAACATCGGCTGCGCCTGACTGGACACAAGGGTTTGGGTTTTTTGTTTCTTTTTCAAAACAAGGCCACCAGGGTTAATTGTGAATAGGCATTAATATGCATTTCCGTCGGAGGAAAGTGCTTTTACTGAAATTTATTATTACACTTGCCTGTTTTAATTTTTAACCTAAATTATTAGATGTTATATTTGCCAGTGAAGACGCTTTGAAAGACCTTTCTTTACCTTTCAGTGTCAGCACAATCTTTGTACCTAAGCAAATTTTTTATTACGTCACTTAACACTAACCTACACATAACTCAAGGAATGAAGCCAGTGTTTTTAGCATAGTAGCAATTACCAACCCCATCCCAAAAAGTAGCAACACTGCACTCCTGCGCTAATTTGCAGATCTGATATTTTATTCACTACAGAACACCAAAAAAGTTTTAAACTGAGGAAATGAATATAGCATCCAATCTGATTTTCAGCCTTGTTTCATTGTAGATATTTAGAATTCTTTTTTAATGATATTGTGTATTGCAGATTGATTGATTGATTGATAATATTTTATTCATCCCGAGATGATGAGAAACTCAAAGTCTTTGTACAATTGTACACTGAGGAATGTTATTCAGAAATGATTTCACAGCAACTTTAACCAGCAAATAAAATTGGCGATCATGTTATTGTAGGTTATTGTTGTGGGCCCACTTATTAATTGTCGTTGTCAGACCTAGCTCTACTCCAGTACTGTTTTTTTCTTTCTAGTTTGCGGTTTGTCATTTCTCTTCAACCTTCTTTTCTTTCCTTTCTTGGCCCTAACCCCCAAGATGGCTGTTTCTCCCTGAGCCTGTGTCTACCTGGAGGTTTCTTAATGTTAAAATGAGTTCCTCCTTCCTAGGACTGTTAAGTCATTGTTAGCTTGTTGCATCCTAAAATAACTGTCACCAGTTCACAACTGTGATGTGAACTGGTGATATAAAACCTGAACTGAAATTAATTGGATTCTAAGACAAGAGGCTGTTGTACCAACTTTTTAACCCTCTCAAGGCAGGCGTTGCAGATTTGCAACAGTTAAAAGCTAACAACCTGATTACCCCACATACATATTTTATGAGTTTTTTTTACTCGGAAGTACCACTGCAGGTATTCTTTTGTGCATAAGCAACAAAAACTTAATTTGAGCCTGAGAGAGTTAATGCTTTTGATGCTAATGCTTTATTAGATTTATAAATCCATTAAATGTTATGGATGCAATCTTTGGCCTTTCTACATAGCACTGGAAAATAACGTTTAAAAATTTAGTCTTTTCACCCTACATGTGATATATTTCAGATGTGTTATTTGGACTGGATGAGTATAAATGAAACAAATTAAAGTAAAAAACACAACTAACCTGTGATATGAGGACATGTTTTATTTGGTCCTTTTGTCATTGAGAACTCAATAATAGCTTTGTTGCAAGCTGCACTGCTATCATGTCCATAGAGATTCCACAGCCGACCTGTCTGAGACATTCCCTAAGATAAGACTGCAGTGGATGAAAGAGACTAAGGGAGAGGGAAAAACAGAGAGTGAGAAAGGGATAGCGCTGCCAGTAAAGCAAGAGAGAAAAAGAGATAGAGCTCAGTGAGGAAATAGAGCAGAAGAATATGGGCATGACAAAAAGGAATCCAGCCTGCCTCCAGATGAGTGAGAGCTGCAAAACAACAGATTAGAGGAGCCTACGGCTTGTTCCTATGGAAACCTATGCCCAGGGAGACAGCAATGGGAATGCAGCAGATTGTAGGTCAGACACACCATCAGCGATCCAATCAGAAATAATCTATCTTGACTTATGGGTCAGTAAAGCTGGTGCCTTTCTTTGGCTGCTCTCACTGTTGGGGTCCCAGCGAGCAGAGCAGAGCAGTGCAGAAAGTGGTGGATCATTTTTAAAAACAACGAGACAAAAACTAAAACCTCTATGGCTCATGAGGTAGGGTGGCATTATAGGAAGCCCATTCCTGAAAGACTTTCAAATAATAAGAAATAACAGAGTGGAATAATTTGCAAACAATTTAATTTCAATTTAGTTGAATTACCAAAAGCCAATTCACAACAGCAGCTGTTTCAAGGTGTTTTTACTGTAAGGTACACTCCAAAAGTCACAAGATCCCCTGCAAGCAAGTACAGGGTGCTGTCTGGAAGGAAGATCTCCCTTGATCCAGAACCAGGCTAGGGGAGGGGTCACCTCCCCTAGCCTGGTTAATTTGTGAGAAGGAAGGAGGAAGGAGGCCTTAGGACAGACACAGAACAAGTTGGAGAGATTATAAAATCAAGTCTGCATTGTAGGTCACAAAAGGATCATTTCTAGCGTTCACTGATGCTGTCTCTGTGCGATGATGAACTTTAAAATGAATACAAACATTTTTTGGAACTTGATGGCAGCAACACCTCTCAAGAAAGTTTGGACAGAAGAAACAAAAGGCTGGAAAAGTACATGGTACTAAAAAGAAACAGCTGGAGAATCTTAGGGACAAATTAGATTCATTGACAACAGTAAAAGAAGAGCATCTCGGAAAGGTGTAGCTTCTATGTATATTTACATTTTACACAGTGTTCCCACTTTGCACAGGTTAGGCCTGCCTATCTAAGATAAGATAAGATAAGATAAGATAACTCTTTATTGTCATTGCACAGTCATACATAGTACAGTAGTACAATGAAATTGGAAAAACTGTCCTACGTCGGCACTACATATAACACAACACGACACGATATGACACATCACAACGTAACAAACAACACAACACAGTATATTAACTTAGTATAAAAAAGAAGAATAAGTGTATGTGTATTGCACACTGTTATTATTGCACATCTAGCCATATATCTATTAAAGACATATGTCTGTCTGTAAATAGCATTTATTTAAAGTCCACAGCGCCTTCTAGTGGCTTGGAGAGGCACCATTCTGATTCATTTCGTTCACATTTGAATTATTTGTTGCTGTAGTCACTGATTTGTGTTTTATTTAAAATGCAAAAATGATACAAATTCTTCAACATTGTTCTGACTACTTAATTTACTCAAATTGTTGCTGCTGAAAATAGCTCTCTTGCAGAATCAACAGGAAGTGTTCAGAGGGTGAGGGTTCAAGAGGTTTCGATTCCACAGCCTTCCTTACGTTTAGTGGTGTAGCCCTGTAGATTATGACGTCATGGTAAAGTAGGAATAGATTCCACTCTCTTACTGGAGCTCGGGATAACAGTCAGGATTAAGTGCATGTAGTAGATGGCCAGTAACTGCTCATGAGCAACAGAGGATCAAGCGGCCTTGCTGACTTTTCTTCTGTGTACCTTAAGGAAAATAATTGGTGGATTTTTCTAGTCTGATGATGAAGAATATCATAGAGATAATGAGGGGCTTCTGAGGAAGGCGTCTTTTCACTTCATTGGTAAGCTAATCAATCTCTAATGCAACTCATGTTCAGGGACATTTTTATATGGCAACACAAAAAAGACATGAGACTAAATTTTCAAATGGCATGAAACATACTAGCATGCATTTGAGCTATGAGTTTTATGTTGGATTCAATATCTGATAAAAAAGAAAATCACTAAAACATTTGTACAACTTTTTTATAGGCTTTGCCTGCTGTCTGTAAGAACCATTAAAGAAGATGAAGGTGAAATGGACCATGTTTGGCATGATTGTCTTCTTTCTGCTCTCTGTAGTCATGACCTGCTGCTTCATATGGCAATATAGGAAGCCAAAACTGAAGACAGGTAAAGAGCTGTTAGCCATCATTGGCTTACACTCACATGAGATGTACAGTGTTTTTTAACCTGTGAGCTGGGCCTTCTTATCCTCTTGGTGTAAGTACTTATATGTAGGAGCTGCAGCAGGATTACACAAAGCTGGAAATAGCAGTAGGATCAGCAAGGAGCTAAAGCAGACTTTAACTCAGGCGGAGAGATAGCAGTGTAGTGTCTGATGGTGTAAAACACACTGGGACTGAAGTAATATAAGAAACAATCCAGGTTTACAACTTTGTGGCCCTAGGAGAATTAAAGCATTACATAATAATGAACAATGGGATTGTTTTGGGGCTCATGTGTACGCGCTGAATTTAATAACCGTTTTTTATTACATACGTGTTAGAGTGTGTCCCTTCAGTACATTAGAAACTGCATAACACTCCTGTTATTAAAACAACATTTATTATTAATGTATTTCCATTACTGTATTATTACATGTTCATATTTAATAACAGAATCAGAATCAATCAGAATCAGAATACTTTATTGATCCCTGGGGGAAATTATTTTTTGTTACAGTGCTCCATTATAAACCAACATTAAGACAAGACAGACAATACACTAACTAAGAATAGTACAATATATACATATATATATACATAAGTCACTCATAAATAAATAGCTGGAAAAGAAACGTGTAGTTGCAGCAGCAAACAGTGTGTTAAGTGGATGCGTTGTACAGGGAGATGGCCACAGGCGGGAAAGATTTCCTGTGTCGTTCAGTGGTGCTTTTCGGTAATCTCAGTCTCCCACTGAACGTGCTCCTGTGACTGACCAGCATGTCATGGAGTGGGTGGGAGGTGTTATCCAACATTGTCTTTATCTTGGACAGCATCCGCCTCTCTGACACCACCTTGAGGGAGTCCAGCTCCATCCCCACAACATTACTGGCCTTACGGATTAGTTTATTAAGTCTGTTGGCATCTGTGACCGTCAGCCTGGTCCCCCAGCATGCAACAGCATAGAGGATCGCACTGGCCACAACAGACTCATAGAAAATCCTGAGCATTTTCTGGCATATGTTGAAGGACCTCAGTCGCCTCAAAAAATAGAGACGACTCTGGCCCTTCCTGTAAAGTGCTGTGGTGTTTTTAGCCCAGTCCAGTTTATTGTCAATGTGTACTCCAAGGTATTTATAGTCCTCCACAATGTCAACACTGACCCCCTGGATTGAAACAGGGGTCAAGTGTTTCCTGGTCTTCCTGAAGTCCACGATCAGTTCCTTGGTCTAGTCAATTAAAAGTGTGTCAACTACCAACCATCCAAACAGACAGACCATGATCTTCATTTACTGTTACCTAAAGGGTCATCAAAGCTTTTTTTGTTTTTAAAGAAACAGTCATTGAAAAATGCTACTTTTCACATAACTTGTAAAATAAATATGGCTTGATTTCATATCCTCAAGTCTAACACCAGCAGACGCTGTTGATAATTTACACTGGTCAGGCCTAACATTCTGACCGCTGACAGGTGAATTCAAAAACATTGATTAAGTCTTCATCATGAGTCCTGTTAGGGGTGGGATATATTAGAGAGAGAGTGAACATTTTGTCCTCAAAGTTGATGTGTTAGAAGCAGGAAAAACGATTAAGTGTAAGGATTCAAGTGGGTCTGACAAGGACCGTATTGTGATGGCTAAAAAATGGATTTCCAAAACTGCAGCTTGTGTGGGGTGTTCCCGCTCTGACAAGGTAGCTTAAATTGCAAATAATGTTAATGCTGGTTCTGATAGATAGCTATCAGAATACCCAGAACATCACAGTTTATGGAGCATGGGGCTGGAAAGTTGTAGACCAGTCAGTGTGCTTACGCTGACTGGTCTACAACAATGGACACAGCAGCATCAGAACTGGACCTTGGAGCAATGGAAGAAGGTGGCCTTTAGGTCCTGCCATACATGCTAATACAGGATAATGCACCCTGTCACAAAGCAAAAATGGTTCAAGAATGGTTTGAGGAGCACAACAAGCAGTCTGAGGTGTTGACTTGGGTTTTGGATTCCCCAGATCTCAATCTAGTTGAGTATCTTTGGGATGTTCTAGCGAACAAATCAGATCCATGGATCCACCTCGCAGTTTACAAGACTTAACGGATCGGTTGCCAATATCTTGGTTCAGAGACCACAGCGAGGCTGAAGGAACCAAGTTGCTGAAACTTCTCTTCAGATTGTCCAGTGTGTTATAGAGGAGGTGGGAGTATACAACAAGCAGTTCTTCTGAACTGACAAATTCCCCTAGAGGTCAGAATCTTTAGATATGTTGATGTTTAATAAATGTTTTTGTTTTTTGGTTGGTTTTTTTTTGAAGGGCCCTTCTACATAAATATGATAAAAGGATACATATGTAAACCTACAACTGTAAGATCTGCTATCACAGATGGACAGGGCTTCAGGTTTCAGACATGATGAGTCTGCCTTTGCACCTCTTTTTACAGAGGGATTCACCAAAAAAGTGACAGCAGAAGAGATGTGTCCTCGCTTTCCGGAGCCTGTGCCACTCAAACATCCCATCACATCACTGAGGATTGCATTAGAAAAAGTAAATCTGTTCTGGAAATAATGAGTATATATTGAAATGTTGTTGAAATGTTACCTTTGGTCTTAATAAAGCTTCTCCTAACAGATAGATATACTCTTGAGGTCAAGAATTCACACCACCAAGCTACCTTCTATATCAGCAATCATGGTTTTAAATGACTCAATTCTATGGAATGGAAACTTTGGCAAGAGGAACACGAGCCACCCCTCCTCACCTGCACCCAACGAGTACACAGCGTACAGGTGAGATGTATTATTTTGCACAAGGTATAGTACTGAGGTATAAGAACATAACATATGAAGAAAAAGACATATGAAGAAAAAAAGAAGTGGTAATTTGTTTAAATGAGTCCTAAAAGGTTCTCATAATACTAATAGTTTAATTTAAATAATTACTACCATGCATGCTGTAACCAGCAGTGTGATTCTTCTATTTGATGTGAGGTGCTGGGATTAGACCATAATTGCATAAGGCAAGCTTTCTTTCTGTGATGTCTGCAACTAACCCATTAAGTATGATAAATGCTCAAATCTGTCCAGTGGAAATATTATGCATTAAACCAGGATGCATTTATTTATGGCACCATTTTATTGTGGTGTGCTTCCTTGCATTATTGTGACAACAGAATTGCAAGCCTCTCTAAGATCTTCCCCACGTTGATGCTATACAAACTATGGGAGGATGGTCTGGTGGACTCTTTGGATGACCCTCTGGAGAAGTACTTAGACAACTTCACTATCAAGAACCCACTGGGTAAAAGCAGGCAACCAGCATCCTCATCAGTCAGGACCCTGGGCATCAACACCCCTGCACTCACCCTGCGCAGGATGTCCAGCCATCTCTCTGGTAACCCCACAACCATTTTTTATATACGGCAGTCATCCTTGATCCATTAAAGCAACACAAATCAAATAACTGTTGAGCCTGTGTAGCCAGTCCAGACCTCTGAAGCATCAGTGTCACAAAGACTGACTAGTCGCATTGGGAGGGACACAGATAATCCACTTACAGAAACTTCACTGTAAGTCCTAAAATAATAACATCTTTGTTTGATAATTATGAAAAACTATTATTTTCATTGTTCAGCTTCCAATTCAAAATGACCATTAGAGATCAGAAAGTGAATGCCACCATTATATAGCAGAATGTTGCCGTGGTTACCACTGTCACCTAACCCAACAGCTTCCTCCCAGAGACATACATGTTAGGTTAATTGGTTATTCTACATTTCCCATAAAAGTGAGATCAACACAGTGCTTGAAATGTATAAAATAACGCGCTGCATGGATGCACAGTTGAAATAGGACTTGCAGCCAACAGTGCTGTGAGTGGTCAGCAACAAAGTCTGCAATAAGCAGCACGCAGGGTAGTGGTGACATAATTGTGTCTCAGTTTCAACCAGATGACATCGTGTTCCAGGTTTTGTTTTCGGTAACTGGTTATTAGGTTTAGGAAAAGACCTTAGTCTGGGTTTAAAAAAATCTCAGAAAAGCTTATGAAATGTTTCTTAAATGTAAGAAATTATGAATTTTCTAGTTTACCAGACTGATGATACCAATACGCTACTCACATGACAGCTAAAGTGCAATTAATTTTAAAGAATTAACAGCGATAGGGTGGCAATATGTTGCAGTGGTTTGCAGTATCACTTCCCAATAAAAATGCTTTAAACTGACTCCAGGCTGGTTGGAGTCTGTCTTATATATTGTCTCTGACTTCCTCTTACTTTCTAAAGAGGTTAACTGGTGATTCTAATTTGTCAGTTCATGGTTGTCTATCTCTGTGTGTTGGCCCTGCATTAAACTGGCAAAATATCCAAGGTGCACCTTGCCTCATGCATTACAGGAGCTGGGATCTGTGACTACCCTGAATTGGATAAGCTGTCCAAAAACTGATGGATGGAAAGGAATAATAAGCTACTTGAACAAATAATGGGATCATTTTTGACAGAGAGATAGACTTTTCCCAATATAGGTGAGGATGATGCCCTTCTGATGGGTACTCCTATTACGTCATAGATAAACAGTAACGATCAATATAGGTCTGACACAATATAATTCATAAAGTAAGCACATGCCTGCAACCCACTGCAGCACGCCACAACAAAAGCTGCTAGACAAATGATGAAGGAAAGGCAATGTCATGGTTTTACAGGGACATAAGTGCAAGTCACAGGAGGCAGAGTAAAAGACCGATCTTTAATAGTGAGATAAAGGTCTTACAGAGGTGACCGATCAATAGCGCTCTCAATCGTTATGAGTGCCTCAGTAAATGTGTAGAGCTAAAGAAATTTAAAACTAATATCCAGTATGTGAGCGATCACTTAATCATGTGATTACTGACAAAAACCCTACCACAAGAAATAAATGTGCATAGTCAGTGAGCTTTTAATTTAAATTCTCCTGGAATTATATAGCATTTCTTTACATCAATAGTTGCCTTAAGGTGATATATATTATAGGGTAGAAGGCCTACAGAGCCCACCTGAGAAAAAGTATTTTTTATAAAATGTTTAGGTCAAGTGAAGGTTTCATATACAAAGTTTGGTGAAATAGTTTCATGAATCACTTTACTAAAGCATAAAGTCATGAACAAAATACCTTATTCAAAAAGGTTTGACATTTGTACAGGTTTACCAAGAAGATTAAGGTCAACTAATCTCCTTTGGAGTGGAGACACACGGGAAGCCCTTAATTTGTTACAGGATGACGTCCTTGTAGCAGATCCAGGAACTAGGTAAGTTACCTTATTTCTTTCTCAGTATATAAAGCTTCATTTCTTTGATATGTTTGAAAATTGGGGACATATACCCCAGTGTTTCCCAACCACTGTGCAGCGGCACATAGGTGCACAGTGGAAGATGATCTGGTCCCACCTGAGTAGTACTCTAAGTGATTGGCATGAGAAATGGGCAGAACAATTACATTCTCTTCAACTAGAGGGCAGTATAACCAAATGCTCTGATTTAATAGGTTGCAAACTGCCAGCAAAACAGAAGAAGAAATTACATAATAGTCATGCTGTGAGATGATGTAGCACATAATTGCAATAGATAAATATTTGAAAAGAAATCTGAAGGCCTTAGCATGAGTAGGTGGTCAAAAGAAAGAAAAAAAGGCATACTGGGGACAAACTGAGCCAATTTCGCTCTACCTGGTGCATGGGGGGAAAAGATCAATATGCTTTTTGTGATATTTTTGTTTGGTTGTGTGCCGTGTGATTTTTTAATTTTTTAATGTGAAATATGTGCCGTGGTTCCAAAAGGTTGGGAAACACTGCTATACCTAGTATACAGACTATAACAGTCTAGTATTTTTTTTAAGTACTCTGTACCCAAAGAGGATTTGCCAACATCTGTAAGATGATTTTTTCTTTCCCCCCAGATGCCACTACAGCAATGTTGCTTTTCCTTTATTAGCCAACATCTTGGCCCAGAATGTGACTGGCACTGACTTTGAGAGCTGGGTTTCAGACAACATTCTGAAGCGGCTCAGAATGGAGGACACTGGTTTTAATTTTACACCAGCAATTCAGAGGAAAATGGCTGTGGGCGTGTACAGCAATGGAAAGCAAGCTCCCCTTTACGACCTTGGCTGGTACCGGCCTGCAGGTCAGATGTATTCCACAGCAGCAGACATGGCCAAACTTATGATGACTCTTCTTGGTACATATGATGTCATTCTGCTCCGCCAAGACACCCTGAACACAATGATGACCCCGATCATCCAATGCCACAGAGGTTACTTTGCCAACTTCACTGGCACACCATGGGAAATAAGTGAACAGTTTGGCTACAGCGTGGTGAGAAAGGATGGTGACCTGGATGGATTTGCTGCTACCCTCTCCCTTGTACCTCGGCTCAAGCTGGGATTGGTGATCTTGATGGCAGGAGTTCGGCCAACAGACAAAGACCTTGTGAGCCAGGCATATAGCTACCTAATCCCGGCACTTGAGAATGTTTTCAGGGAAGCTCAACAACCTGTCAGAGCACCACCTGACCCAGCTCCATATGTGGGATTTTACACTTACAGGAATATGACATTCTATGAGATCAAGGCAGATTCAGATGGTGTGCTGCTCATGCAGCAGTGTGGACCACAGGTTGACACAACTGTCCCATCTAAGTATCAAATTATTAGGCTGGATTATCTGCAGGACAGGGTTTTTAGGGTGGTGTTTGAGAGGCCATACCCTTGCAAATTGAAAGTAAATAATATCTCAGTCTCCCTGGAGGCACAGGACAGACAGCTTTTCAATTTTTACCTTTTCAACAAGAAAGGTGTGGCACCAGGGTTTGACTGTCCTGGACTCAATACATATAGGATGATGAGGATAGCTGGCAGACCATACTTTACCTCATAAAGACTGCACCTTTAAACAAGTCCATTACTAAAACTCTGAACTGTATCAAGGAAATATGCTGTGAAAAACTGTTTTTGGCTGTGTAGGCAGTGTCAAGACTCTCTTGTGCAAATCTAAAATCATCAATCCAGGCTGTGTTTTAATATTATTCACTGGTAATCCTCTGTTAGTAATATTGATTTAGTTTTGTATATTTACATTTATTTTTGAAAATCATCCTTTTACCAAATTGTTGGCACAAGAAAAGCAAAGTTTCATTATTGTGCATATTTTTTGGTCCTGCAGTGTTGCAGCATCACTTTTTATCCAGATCCTAGGGGGAAAAAGTAAATATGTGTCTATGATAAAGTGGCAAGAGAATAAATAAATCTGATTTTGTAGTCTGATTTTTTTCCCTGTAAGCATGATGTTTTATGAAGTGAAAACATAAATATACGTACATGCAAGTTTTCCACATTTACTAACCCCCTGAAGATTTGGGAAAAAGATTTCAAAATTTATCAGCCACAACATGACAACACATGAACACAAACAAGGTTAAAAAAAAAACCCAAGGGTGTTTTTTAATTTAATAAGAAAAACTAAGACACAGCTAAGTCATCAGAGGTCTGTATTACGAAGTAGGATTTTAGCTTAACCCAGACAACTTCAGGTCTAACCCTGAGCTTTCAGTAGTACAAAGCTGGATCACTTCTTTCCAGGGTAAGTCGTCCTACAAGTCGTAACTTGTGCTGTGAACCAAACGTGCTTCAGATTAGTGATCAGCAGGTATGAAATGACCACCTAATGACCAATCAGTTCTCCAGAAAATAGCATCAGCATCCTCAGAAAATTCCTCGGACCTCTGCAAGGAGAGAGAGAGAGTGTGTGCGTCTGTTCTAAAAGCATTAATATAAAATAGGACACCTGACCTCAAATCAAATTTGTAGGTACATTGTGTTTGAATTATTTCTGTGCTTAATCTTCACTCTGAAAACCTTAAATAGCACAGAGTCTGTACTTGAAAAAATAAACCAAACAACTTTCACTTCACGGATTTCAAACTGTTCAACCTGAGCTGTCCCTCTGATGTACTCATTTTTTAATTCTGTCCATCCTGCTCATCTGTGATGTAATCCTATCTCTGTCCTTATATATTGATGACTGAATTACCTCAAAACTGTTCATGTTAAGTACTTTATGAACGAGAAAATGAATCAGAGTGCCAGTTAGCTGGTTCAGGTGCAGCAGGATGGGAGGAGTCACACAGAAACAGTACTTTATTCACCGTGCCCAGTAACGTTGTTTTGCGCTGCAGCAGTCTGTGCCACAGTGAAGTAAAGAAATTGTCCGTTGTGACGTTTCTCCCATCAACCAAAAACGGCTGCATCATTTTCATGACCACGTTCTCTGCCAGCTTCTCTCCCTTCTGACGACTGGGGTCCTTTCCCAAGTAAGGAGATGCATTGGAGACATATTTGGTCTCCAAATCCGCGGCCATCCAGAACTTGATCCCAAATTTGTCTGGCTTGGTTGCAATGTTCCCTCTAAGCTGCGCACGTGCGCAATTGCGCACTGCTGGCACGGTCTCTGCGCACAGAAAATCTGCGTTGCGCACAAAAAAAATCTAACCTGAATTGAAATTAAAATTTCAACAATTCTGTTTTGCAGTGTTAGTCAGTAAGTGACTGGCTGCTCCCGTATGGGATTAGAACGATGCCACCTTATCCCATAGTCCAGCCAATAATGCGATTCACATACGCAGCTAATCAACGTCGTTGACAGGCTATGACAGCGTCCTTATGTGCTGACACCGGTGCTTTAGCTAGCAAAGCGGCGTGGCTGATGTGGAGTGAAGCCACGTTAATGACAACGTGTAAACCGTTTGGAGATGTGAGCAGGACCTGACGGAGAAAGTGTGGACTTTATACCAGTTTTTAAATTGTGTTGATAGGCCACGTAAAACCAGAGTTATGATAAAAATATATGCAATGTTTGATTTTCTTCCTGAATACTATCGTTGTTTATATTTACTGGGGAAGAAACGTTCTATAAGAAAAAAAAGCTCGAAAGCGCTCTCTGCCTGTGAGCAAAAACAAAACCAAAAAAACCCCACCCTTTCCTATTGGTCGAAAAAAGTACCATGTCGACCAATCAAAAAATGATATGGCAAGTTGTTAAGAAACGGGGAGAAGTTTTAGGAGTGACGGCGGTGTTTTGAGATGTGAGAGATTTGCGACGTTTAGCGCAAATCTTATGTAGTTAGTGTGTAGTGTAGTCAATAGTTTTGTTGTGTGTGTCAGAACAATGAGGCGACTGCTGAATGTTACAGGTGTTACAGCAGTGATACATCTCCTGTTGTCAGGCCTGCAGGTACCAGGCTGTTGTTCTCCTTTATGTGGACAGAAATTATTCTTGGAGTGGCATTAATAATTTGTGTGGCATCAAATTTGATGCAGAACAGCTGATTGTGCTGTAAATAGTTTGAAATGTTTATTTTAAAAAAATAGCTGCAAAAAACTTTGTTGTTTCCCAAACTGAGGTACTTTTTTGAAGAAGTAACTATATAATTAATTGCCCAGCATTGGTCATTATATACTGTATTTTGCAGACAGAGAGTTACAGGACTCTCTCCCAGACCACAGACTCAGACTCATAATACAAGTCAGAGCTTTATAAAAAAAAAAAAGAAAAGAAAAAAGAATAAAGTTGTGTTTTCAAAATTTGAGTTAAAGTTATTTTTACTTCCAATTGTGTTGACATACTACACAGGTCAATGACTACATTTTTGTTTTACATTCTCATTGTAAGTGGGCTAAAGCAGTTAATTAAAAGTAGTCTAAAATAAATGTAAATGCTGTAATTTGATTATTTTAATAGACCATGTAACTAGGACGGATTCGATGCTGGCGTAACCACAGTGCACACGTCTGATGTCGCTCACAGTGGTCCAAGGGATCGCTCAGGGAGTTTGTGTGTTTGCTCAGACACATGGAAAATTAGAGGGAACATTGCTTGGTTGTGTGAATGGACAACAAACCTTGGTAGGGAACAGCTGTTCATATATGGTCATGTGTTCTCCTGGAGTGGAACTCTTAGCACAGTTCTTGTTGAAGCGTGTCCAGATGTCGGAGATTGTCACAAGTAGGGATGGGTATCGTTTAGGTTTTATCCGATACCGGTGCCAAATCGGTACTTTTGAAACGGTGCGTGCAAACGGTGCTCAAACCGGTGCTTAAAGAATGGAGAACACAAAATTGGTCCAAAAACCTCTCATGTTCAGCTGTTTTTTGTAAAAAGATAACAATGTTAGCCTTTTCTGCAGCTATGGGGCATATATGGTATCACTCTTGGCTGGAAGCAGTGCTTAAACAATGGAAAAAACACAAACTTTGTCCAAAAACCTCTCATGTTTACTGTTTCCCACTTTTTCTTTGGTCATTTTAGCCTTTTTGGCCAGGGTGAAGGGAGCATCTGCCATCAAACAAGAAGACAGCCGCATGTAGCTATGATGATGTTTGCTAGTTCACCTTAGCCTACTCAACGTAAATTACACACGAACAACATTAAGCTACTCACGCAGAAAGAACGGCTGCTGCTGCATCATCATCCTCATCATTTCTGATACACTGGCAGGGCTAGGGGCCAGGACTCTCCTCTTCGGGTTTTTGGGGGATGTTGCTAACTCCGGGTCGATAACAGGCAACCCACGCACAGTAGATGTGCTCGGTGTGAGGTCTCGCAGCAAGCTATCATACGGCGCATTTCTGGGCTTTTAAAAAAACGCTATGCGTCGCCAGGTGTTTCATCGGATTTGAGGTGTTACCTCCTTTGACAGTATCACAGTATCAGCTTAAAGCACTTGTTGCAGGCTGCTGAGTTTGCATTTTTGCTGTGAAGTACAGCCAGACTTTTGACCGCTTCGCCTTGGACATTTTTAATCTGTAGCTCTGCTCTAAAAGAACGTACGTACCTGGCCCCGCCTACTATCCTCGGAAACGTAAAATGATTGGCTAGAAGTGTATCACAGCTCAGGAAAAAAAAGCACCGAAATGTGCGCTGCTTTTCGGTCTGGTTACTACCGTTTATGTCAGAACCGGTGCCATCATGGCACCGGACACCGGTACCCATCCCTAGTCACAAGTTTGTCTGTTTTCACCCGTTCTGCCTGCATGTCCTTGTCATCAAATCGAAGGTGTTGCATAATAGAAATGAATCTATCTCAGGGCATTGTCTCTGTGATTACTGGCACCAGAAATATCAATGTCAGTCATGTCACAGAACTTTTCATTCTGTTTTCACACTTTTTTTCATAAATAAAACAGATTTGTGTTTCTATATATTGTGAATGTGTGTCTTTCATATTTGCAGGTCAGTCAATGTGTGGGATATTTTGTATAGACACGGCAGGCATTTCTGAAGGTTATAACACAGAGGTTTGGCCTGCCTTGGATCTGAGCTGTGGTTTGCACAACAAAAGCAGTAGGAGAATTGAGCTGACGACCTGTGAAAATCTCAGCAGGGGTGAATAACACCTTGGGACTTGCACCAGAAAATAAAAAAGTCATTAATTCTAGTGTTAGGACTCATCGGTGAGGTAAAGTCCAGTCCAATCTATATCCTTAAGGGAAGAATATTTTCAGGAGACATGACTAAAGCATGGAAACAGCATTGTGTCTTCATAGCCTGGCACTGAGGTGGATCGGCCAGTTTCAGGGAAAGCGAGTGTGGATCTATGCCGGGAGCTTTTGCTTGTGGGTGATTCTCCCCTAATGGAGGTTCTGAAATTATAATTTCGCTGAGATGGCGAGCGACCTGAGCCACTCTATAACTGGATGGAGCAGAGAGGAGTTCTGATGGGGTGAATAGATGTAGAATGATTCCCAACAGGTTCCCCAGGATGGCCGGTAATGTTTGGTCTCTCTGAAGCCTGATCATGTCATTTAGAAGAGAAGTGTTTTGGTTTCTTGAAGTGCCTGGAGGGAATTTGATTAAATTGAGCAGTAGAGGTTTTCGTCTGATGGTATGAGGGACGAGGGGCCCATGGTGAGCACAAATCATTAGATGCTGATGGGTGTTTGCATAAAAAAAGATTACAAACAGCACGTAGATGGAGAACCTGAAGGAGCGTGTCTGAGGTGTGGTCCCACTCCTGAAATTCAGATAAATTATCTTTGTTTGGTATTGTGGTCTTGTCATTTCTGGAATGTGTTTGACAGAATAGTAAACGATCAAAGTGTGGAAAAGGAACCATTCAGAAATTGTTTTCATGCTTAAATTTATTGCAAGTGAAGGAAGCACCTGAAGGGTAGAACATACAACTTTGATGCAAAGAAAATAAATCACACTTTTTCACGCTTCGACAGGAATGTTGCTCTTCATCACTGCAAACGTACTTATTCATGATATCAAACTGTGTTTGGTCATATTAGCCATCAATATATAAATGAGGCTACGTCCGTACACATACACAGCATTTTCGATCAGTAAAAACTTCTGCCAGGGTGAACATTTTCAAAAACTACATTTCTACATTTACATGTTGGCAAAGAAAATGAATATTTGTCTTGTAACATCAAACGTGTTTGCCATTATCTCTTCTTTGATGTCAGACTGTGTGCTGTGTTATTGTTTGTGGGATTTCTTCAAAACTAGGGTTATATCACCACCTGCTGCTTTGGCACATTCTCAAAAACACTTGAGACTGATTGTGCCATTTAAAAAAAAATACCTGTTTTCATGTAGATGTAGCTGAAGTTGCTTTCTTAGGCATGGATTTCTTGCAAGCAATGTTCATCAACCTGCTAAAGGGCGCCACATTTCCTCTGTTTTAATAATCTGCTCATTTTGGTGTGGAGGCAGGGGTGGAACAATACACAAGTTAGTGATGATTATAAATATAGACATCTTAACACGTTTATTATAGCACCACCCAGTATACGCTTTAGCTCACAGATGCCCAAAATTAACAGCATTAGTACCAAAATGGTTAACCTGCCAGTATGTACAAGCTCTTTAATCAAAACCATATAATACTTATTAAACTGATGATAGTGTCATAAAAAAAAAGTGAAAAAAAATGTGATTATTGTTACTCGAGAATTTTAAAATGTATTATTTTAATAATATTCTTATTGAATAAGCTTCAGAAATTAGAGATATTTACTGGCAATCATGAACCAAAAATGAGTTTTAGTAAGTTCTCAGAAAAAGTTTAGTGCTGGCTTCGATTTGGGTGTAAAAAACATAAATTCAGTTTGTGACTTCCCTAATAATCAAATTTTTGGCGGTTCTGTCTTTTAAATTTGTGAAGCACTGTAGGTTTGTTTGTCTTTATAGTGAAAATGCTACTAAACTAGATGTGACAGTAGGTGGTGGCAAACACTTCTTTTCTGATATTAAGCCAAATGTTCATTTAGTGAGACTTTACTTCAAAAGGATTATGTTAATATAAATGTTAGCAGACAAAATGTTAATGTCACTGGACTGTACTTTTCCACTCATGATAATGACAGTGTGTCAGCAGGATACAGATGTTTGCAGCCATCCAGAGCTTAAGCCATAGAAACCTTTGCCAGTCCCTACTGTAATCCCTGCAGTGCCGAGAGAAATTCTCACTGAGTAGTACGGATGGCATTTCCCTTTCTAACAGATAAGGCAATATGACACCAGGGAAGAGTGCAGCTTGAGTGTGTAACCTCCTACGCTTTCTGGATCATCACCTGGAATTTACCTGCAAAGGCAGAAAGACATTTTTCATGTTAGCTGACACAAAAAGAAGAAATTCACATTGGCTTTTCATTTTTTTCCTAGTTTAGTTCAATTTAAGTTGCACTATATGAGTAGACATGTTTGCTACAGTGGTGAAAAAGACTAAAACAAACTGCTGTTTGATTAACCTTTCACTCAAACTTAAACATCAGTGTACTATTTCATGTGCAATAATCTACACTACTAAAGCTACGTTCACACTGCAGGTCTTAATGCTCAATTCCGATTTTTTGATCAAATCCGATTTTTTTGTCTGCTCGTTCACATTACAAATAAAATGTGACAGCAAACGCACTCTAGTGTGAACGCGCAGAGCGGCCCGCATGCACAAAAGAAGGCGTCACACAAAACGCGCTCTGTTTAGACCCAGACCAAACAATATTGTTTGACTGATGGCCCTTAATATAAAGACTTCGGACTTTATGTTTCCCAATTTTTTGCTTTAAGTTATTTTGTTATTTACATAATAATGTAAATAACCTAATAATTATCCTTATTGCTGTTTTAGAGAGGAGCAGTGCTTCAAAGGATAGTTGCAGATTTCTGTCAGAATCTGCAGATTATGCAGTACAAATAAAATGTTCACGTTTCTCCAACATCGTCTTCCAAACAGTTTCACTGACATCTGCTGGATGGCCAGGAAGCGTTCACGATGTCTTATCGGGTGCTTCTCCGGCGCTGATAATTGACGTCTGTCTTGTGTCAGTGACGTAAAAGACGGATTTAATGCGACATGACCGTTCACACAGCCTCGCTTTCTAAAACATCGGATATGTATCGGATTCAGTACCACATACGAAAGTGACCCAGATCGTATTTGAAAATATCGGATTTGTGCCGTTCACACTGTCATACCATGATCGGATATGGGTCGCATAGGGTCAAAAAAAAGCTCGGATTTGATGCGCTTTTGCCTGCAGTGTGAACGTAGCCTAAATCCCAGCCCCACCTTGCATCCATCTGTCACCTCTGCCTTCACTTGTTTCCTGTTCATGATTTCCAGACATCTTCCAGACTACCATCTGATGCTGCCTAGCTAGACACATTTCACCACTCTCTCCCACACTGGTACCCTCTCTACCTACCTACACACTAACTACATTCAATATCACCACTTTGACTTCTAGCTTCAAACTCACAATCCTGTCTGACATGCTCTTCACCTCAGCAACACTATTCACACCTGTGACTCTGCCCATAAAAAACAAAAACTATACCTTACTTTAATCCAGAGTCATGTAAAAATCACACAAGTATTCTCCATTTAAAATATCTGAGGCATATTTCAATCATGTGCATGGGCAACACAAACTTCTCTTTCTGAACCACTCAATGGCATTTTAATGGAATTGATTCAGCAAATAAAACAAACCCCCAAACCTCAGTTTGGAGATGACTGATAAATGCTCTTTAAAAAGATTTTTGAATGACTAAATCCTTACATGAAGGCATGACAGACACCTCAGAAGTCACAATACTCTTCACTCCCAGATTGGATAGAGCTCCTCTCACCAAACCACATGTAAAGGCCAGATACTGCAGGAGGAAAACAGTTACTTCATATGATGACAGTGAATGGTCTCACATATAAAACAGGGTCACAGTATATGTCACAGTACACCTTTACTCTTATCAGTTCCTTGAACAGTTATCTTCTACTCCAGCTGGTTATTCAACCAAAGAGCCAGACAGTTTTAATTCAGTTTTAATTTGCTTAGCCTCATCCACCATAGCTGGAAAACTCAAAAACCAGTTTCATTTGTATGTTTCTATGCTCCACCTGGGCCTCAATCAGAGCTTCTGTCTGATGTCTCAGACATTTTGTCTGATTTAGTACTCAGCTCAGATGTCAGGAAAAATAATTAGTGTGGGTGACTGTCCATGTAATCTTAACACAGCATTTAATTATTATTGTAAGGTATTTATCTTACAATATAAAGCGCCATGAGGCAACTGTAGTTGTCACTTGGCGCTATATAAATAAAACTGAATTGAATTGAATCTGTTTCACACTGCACCTTCTGTATAAGGTATAATCCAATCCTTCCACTCCTATATCTCAGCCTTGGTCCTCTCTGCTTTGAAAGTCCACGTTCACTATAGCCATTTCCATCAAGAACTACAGGCTGTAAATACTGTGGCCTGTGGCACTGGTTCAAGCTATATTCTAAGCAAATAAACTGTTAACAAAGAGTGAATGAGCATTTGATACTCAGTACTGAACAACAGGAAGACTGAGACCGAATGTAGGTAAACAATGTGATTGCAGCATTAATCACATCTGTCACAACAGCACTCATGTAAAACGGATACAACTTATCATGTTTGGCCATTTATACACAGATAAAAAACAAGCAATTCTCTGTTCTGAAACTCATCAGTTCTCCTTTTTTTTTTAAAAAAAAAATCAGTAAACCTTGATAAGAAGGGAAGTCAGGCGTTCCTACATTTCATTCGATCTATGGTGTGTTGTCTCACTGGCAAAAGAAAAAACAAACAAACTGCTAATTGGAAGGTTTATGATAAAGGAGAACTAAAAGTAATCTGAACCTGTCCATGTGGCATCATCAGAACTGAATCAGTCTGTTAGACAAAGTGCTCTGCTGTCTGTCAAGTAAGTGGTGCAGAAGCTGGTCAGGATCCATCCATACTGGTTAACAGTTTGTTGACTGACCTCCTTTTCACCACAGTTTGAAAAAGCTGTCCAGTTTGCCATCAGTCACAGAGCCAGCCTTGCTAGTAAGTTTATTCAGTCTGTTACTTTCACCAGCTCTGATGCTGCTGTGGGCCAGACCACAGCAAAGCAAAAGTACAGTAAACTTACCACCACTGACTGACTGAATTATTTTACTGCCCATGTTGAAGGATGTTCTCTGCCTGCTCTCTATTGCCTGTACTGTGACATGTTATAAGAAGTGAAATTAAAAGAGTTTAATTTTATAATCCAGCCTTTATTCAACATAATTGTCTTACTTTGGGCACATAGCGCACACTTTTCTTACAGATTCTCTCTTTTGGTGTCAGTGTCTTTCAGGACTCATGCTGCTCACCTCTGATGGTATGATGTGCTACTGTGCATGTACATGTTGTCTCAGTAAAAGAGACAGTTTGAGAAGCAGAGAAAGTCTTTTAAAACAGACCAGTAAAAGAAAAAAAAAGCACCTTTGGGGCATGTTCCAAGTATTGTTTTCCCACTGACAGATGACTCAGTAATCCAAACTTATTGTCCTGCAGAACATAGATGCCCTAAAACACATGATCATATGATGATATATGACATCAGCAATGACACACATCAACAGAACAACAAACAATCAATCTGACAGGAAGTAAGGCAAAATATCACAGTACTGGCATTTATATATTACAAATATATTATGGATGACAAAAAGGAATTATCATTTGGGTGGCTGTGGCTCAGGTGGTAGAGCAGATCAGCTACTGACTGGAAGGTATGTGGTTCGATTCCTGGCTCCTCCAGTCTGCATGCCAAATATCCTTGGGCAAGATACTAACCCCAAATTGCCCTCTGATGCGTTCATCGGAGCGTGAATGTGTGTGAATGCTTATTAGTTGCACTTGAGTTTAGAAGTGCTTGTATGATTGGGTGAATGAGGCATGTTGTATAGAGCGCTTTGAGTACTCCAGGAGAATAGGAAAGCGCTATATAAGAATCAGTCCATTTACCATCATTTAGATTTGTCAGAGGCTACATTAATAAAAAACTGGATTAAAAGAAGAGAAAACAGACTACCCAGTGACCTGGTGATTGGTTCGAAGGTTGTCGATTTGCTTCTTGAATACACAGGTCCAGAAGTCTTTACATATAAACTTCATAATGTCCAGCTCATCCTTAAACCGTGCTGTGTCTTTAGTCAATCTAGAGGAAAACAAAGAGATGGGTAAATTAAACTAGGACATCATTCATTGACTTTCAACGGTCTGCTCGCTGTAAGATGCATTTAAGGAGAATGCGCCTAGTATAACTGTGCACATGACCCATAAACAGTATGCTGTCTGTGTAAGTGTTCAGACAGGTACAGGGTAGTTTTGAGAGCTTGAAAAGAAGACAATTGGAGTTTTTTTTAGAGTTTTGCCTCTCATCAGTTCAGGGAGTGCAATACGTAATAAACCCCTTGTGGTGACTGTCCCATTAGAGGTGATCCTGACAAACTCCCTATTGATGCTATATGATGTGAACTATTTACTCACAAATCCAGGATTACCTTGATTTTTAATCATCTGAGGCAACATGTACATGCAAAAACGTGCTTACAAAAATGGAAACATCTTAACAAATGATCAGCACATTTAACAACACTTGTCATAAAGTTCCCTAACAGACAACAGTAAAGGAACTCCTTATAATCAGAATTTAATGAAATCCAAATACATTTTTTAACAGGTGA
>NW_024582927.1:110584-120236 GCF_018398535.1 Haplochromis burtoni
AAAAAGCTGTTTAAAAAAAAAAAAAAAAAAAAAAAAGACAAAATGTTTCTCCCACTGAAAACACTATGTCCAGATGAACAGAACCAATTTTGGGCGGCATCTTTTATGCTCTTCAGAGATTTGTACTCACCATTTTATCATCTTCATAATGAGGTGAGATGGCGAAAGCAGACAAGTTTATTCCGTGTTCACTTCCCCTGTGTTGGTCCCCCACACCTAATATTGTGTTGGGGACCAACACAATATTAGATGGTGGGTCATAATGTGATGTCTATCAACTAGGCAGCTCTTTCTCTTTCTTTAAAAATTTAACACATGTTGGGGTCAACTTGAAAGAAAGGCAAATGTAAAATGTAAAAGAGAAATCATAGATCAAATATGATGTGGTATTTCAATGTGATATTTAGAATGCCTATACATAATTTCACAAGTGTTGGCAAACAAAGACATTTTATGAAGGTTTGACTCTGATCCTTGTCTAAAGTAGGGATGGGTGATTTGAGGAAAATCCAATATCATGATACACAATATATGTCTAAATAACCTCCAAAAATAAAAGTTATTTTCAACCATATAGTGCCTAAAATTGCACTGGTATACTCATTCAAATCGACCATTCAATATATTTGTTTCTACTTTGAATACAAAAAAATCTGAATGAATTAAAATTTTTATTTTAACAGTTTTAACATATTAACATAACTATTAACATTAACATATTTTAATAGTTCAACCGCTCATTAGGGTAAGTATCTAATCAGCCAATATAATGGCACCAAATCAAACTGAAACTGGGCACAGGAATGGGGAAGAAAACTGACATTGAATGTGGCACAGTTCTTGGTGCCAGAGGGGCTGGTTTGAGTATTTTAGAAACTGCTGATCACAGCAACAAAAAAGTGCATCAAGCAAGAATTCACGAGAGAAAATAAAACAATTGAAATTAAAAAGGTGTTCTTTTGTGCTTATAACATACACAAAAATGTGATGTAGAGGCTTAATGACGCATTTGCAACGTGTGGGAGAGAAAAAAAGTCATGGTGAATTACATGCAGACAGCTTAATACTGAGTATATTCAATATATCACCCATCCCTAGTCCAAAGTAACAAAAATATCCAAATTGATATTTAGAATTCCTATGCGCTACATTACCAATCGTATTCACTCACCCGTTCAAATCACTGACTTCAAGTGTTCTAACCACATGTATATAAAATCAAGCACTCAGGCATACAGACTGCTTCTACAAATATTTCTCTCTCAGGATCTCTCAATTCCAGCCTGATAACATGATGGGATGCCACCTGTGCAACAAGCCCAGTCATGAAATTTCCTCGTTGCTAACTATTCCACATTCAACTGTTAGTGATATTAGAAAAAGTAGAAGCGCTGGGAACAACAACAACACAGCCACAAAGTGTTCGGCCACATAAACTCACAGAGCAGTGAATGGCAAGGCGCATAATGAGCAGAGGCTGCCAACGTCAGTCATTACAGACCTCCAAACTTCATGTGGCCTTCAGATCAGCTCAAGAACAGTGCTTTGAGAGCTTCGTGGAATGGGTTTCTAAAGCCTTCCCAGAAGAACTGAAGCTGTTATAATTGCATAGAGTGGGTCAACACCATCATTAAACCGTATGGATTAAGAATGGGATATCACTCATGTTCATATGTGGTTTATGACCAAATATTTTCGGCAATATAGTGTTAAATGTCACATGATATTTTAAGTCTTCATACATTTTTCTTTCGCAACTTTTGACCGATAAATCATGAAGTTGACTTTAAACACCCTGGTGCTCTAAAGACAACACCACGAGTGTAATATTGTTTCCTGACTGGCCAGCCGACTCGACTGATCTGAACCCCAGAGACTCTGGGGGTTTTTTTGTTTTGTTTTTTTTGTTGTGTTCATTAATGGTTCATTAATGGCCCCCCACCTACAGCTGTGCATTTCGATTGCATTTTCTGAATGGGAATCCATGTTGTAAATCAGGCTTTGTACATGTAGTGCTTTGATTTGTCGAAGTAAACGGCATGCATGTTTGCAGCAGTCAAGGTTATTACCTCTCTATCAGCCCTTGGCCCACTCTGAATCCAATATTCTCCAATTTAGTGACATTTCTCCCACTCTCCTAAATACAGGATAAAAGACAGAAACATTAACAACAACACCAAATAGGTCACTAAACTCCTACTGAGAGCTTCTTACCGTCTCTCCTTCTGCTGACTTGTAAATGTACTGTATCACCTCGCTGTGTAATAACTGGAAAGGAGCTTCGTCTGCCATTCTTCCTGCTCTAGAGCCAGCTAACGACGTTGTCAGTGGTTAAATCAGTGTGAGACCAGGAATCATATCCCTTCACATAAAGTCGAACAGCTACAAACATTTAGCATAAACAACTACTTCTGCTTCCTTGTTGCTCTTGAGGAAAATAAACATGCCGCTAGTCTATTACCGCCACCTGCTGGCCCGGAGTGTTATCTGGCAGAAAATATTATTATTCTCCCCAGTATTGTTATAATTAGTGATATTCATCTAAGTGTTAGGACATGTGTGTAAGGTGTACTAGATTAAATATGTTACTTCATCTTTGGAAAGAATAGTGCTCTCTGTTTTTTCTTCCCAGTGTCACCAATTGCTGCTTGTTACTGGTTGTAAGTTGCTATACGAATAATACTGAAATAAATATCTGCAGCTTTGCAGCATGGGGAAAAATTACTTCGAAATCAGTCACATAATAAACTGAGTGAAGTAGATTTTTCAAGAAATGAATGTATTTGTCATTAACAGGTATTCAGATGTAGCACTTATCACGTGCCTTGTCAGCCTACAATAGGAAATGACAACATGTTCATTTAGTGGCACAGTGCTGCTCAAGTCAATGAATTACTGTTGACGTTTGAGGGTTTTTAACGTTATTCTCTTAACTCTGGATTCTGGCAGCCCTGCTACCCTCTTGTTGTTGGACCTGACAGAGGCCGACACAGTTGACCTCCTCCTGTCACAGCTGGAATCACTTGCTGGCTTAAAAGGTCTGCTCTTCAGTGGTTTTGGTCGTATTTATTTGGAAGGACTTTTTATGTGAACAGTGGTCCCTACAGCTCGAAAATAGCCCCTCTTAATTATGATGTACCTCAAGGCTCAAGTTAGGTTCCAGCCTTGTTTACACTGTATAGAGTGGGGCAAAAAAGTATTTAGTCAGCCACCGATTGTGCAAGTTCCCCCACTTAAAATGATGACAGAGGTCAGTAATTTGCACCAGAGGTACACATCAACTGTGAGAGACACAATGTGGAAAAAAAATCCATGAATCCACATGGTAGGATTTGTAAAGAATTTATTCGTAAATTAGGGTGGAAAATAAGTATTTGGTCACCTCAAACAAGGAAAATCTCTGGCTCTCACAGACCTGTAACGTCTTCTGTAAGAAGCTTTTCTGTCCCCCACTCGTTACTTGTATGAATGGCACCTGTTTGAACTCATCATCTGTATAAAAGACACCTGTCCACAGCCTCAAACAGTCAGACTCCAAACTCCGCCATGGCCAAGACCAAAGAGCTTTCGAAGGACACGAGGAAAAGTATTGTAGACCTGCACCAGACTGGGAAGAGTGAATCTACTAGTGATGGCCAAATGAAGCTTTCCGAAGCACTGAAGCTTGTATTGAAAAACGGTTCATTACTCGAAGCTTTTCAACACAGTCCTCTCTGGTGACATCTGGTGGCCAAAAACACGAAGAGCAGCTTGAATCCACAAAATAAAACCAACTGCTTCATTACGATTGCCTACTCTACAGAGTGGAGTTTTGTCTGATATTGGGCCGCTGTTGTGTTGCTTTGAACGTGTATTTGTGTATTTTTTGGTGGTTAAAAAATGTGTTTTATTTGTTTAATAAATAGTTTTGACCAGTAAACTCTCCTTGTTTAAACATGCACCATGGTGTGGTCTTTCTTTGCTTGTGACTTCTTGATGTAGGTAAATGCAATAATTGAAAAATACCACGTTACATATAATATACATATAATAATGTACAGCACATTATGGAGTACGCTTCTGCTCTGAGGTCCTGCCTCCATGCACTTATGCAATCAATCGCTAGACAGGTGTATTTATAAATAATATTATATTAGGGAAATTTCCCCAGACATATTTTTGACCTGGGGGTAGAATTGATTGTGAAATGGAAAAGGAAAATGCTTATGAACTTGCAAATTAAAAACATGATGCATTTAAGGTAACCCTTTCTCATTTTTATTTAAAAAGAAAATTTGTTCTAGTGTGCGATGGCCGAACCTGTTCCTTTTCGTGGAGATAATTTCTCCTGCCTTAAGGAAAATCCCTTCACATGACCCAGAGGAGGCTGGAGTGCAGAGAAACTGGTAGAGATGCAGTTATACAGTCTACCTGGGCCCTACAAACTATCAGCTAAAGAGAATAAATAAATTCAATTGCTGCACATTTGGCAGACTAACATTTTCAGATTAATTAAACAATAAAATATATATTTTTATAACATTACATGTAAAGAGTCAAGTGGAAGTTTTTCTAAAGTTATTTAATGATATTTATATTATGGAAGCAGATTTTTGACATTTTACCTTTTTCCCACTTTCAGATATAATAAACACGCACAAAACAAAAGCAAATGACCAGAACACAAAGCTGGAAAACCCACCCGATTGACAAAAATCAACTCAAAATTCTCCCACACAACAGAACCTCCTCTATTCCTCACTGGCTCCAAATCTCTCAGTGGAATGATCAGTGGTTCGCTGTCACCATCAAAACGCTCCACAAATCCCGTGAATGATTCACTTCCTTATAAACCATTGAATCAGACACCGAAGCAGTTAGGCTCTAAATGAAGCTTCGGACGTCACTGATCATGTGACTCTGGCCAAACGAGTCAAACTTCGACACAGTGCTTCTGAAGCAGTGTGTTGATTTTTTTGACACACGCACCGGAGCTTCAGCTTCAAGCGGGCCATCACTAGAATCTACAATAGGCAAGCAGCTTGGTGTGAAAAAATCAACTGTGGGAGCAATCATCAGAAAATGGAAGACATACAAGACCACTGATAATCTCCCTCGATCTGGGGCTCCACGCAAGATCTCATCCCGTGGGGTCAAAATGATCATGAGAACGGTGAGCAAAGATCCCAGAACCACACGGGGGGACCTGGTGAATGACCTGCAGAGAGCTGGGACCAAAGTAACAAAGGTCACCATCAGTAACACACTACAACGGCAGGGAATCAAATCCCGCAGTGCCAGACGTGTTCCGCTGCTGAAGCCAGTGCATGTCCAGGCCCGTCTGAAGTTTGCCAGAGAGCACATGGATGATACAGCAGAGGATTGGGAGAATGTCATGTGGTCAGATGAAACCAAAGTAGAACTTTTTGGTATAAACTCAACTCGTCGTGTTTGGAGGAAGAAGAATACTGAGTTGCATCCCAAGAACACCATACCTACTGTGAAGCATGGGGGTGGAAACATCATGCTATGGGGCTGTTTTTCTGCCAAGGGGACAGGACGACTGATCCGTGTTAAGGACAGAATGAATGGGGCCATGTATCCTGTCATTTTGAATCCAGGGTTCAGAGGCTAAATGAAATGCATTGTGTTAGAGTCTTGTTAAAAACTAGTTGGCAATGATAATCACCCATGTTACTCTCTGAATGTCTGAATGATTCAGCACTGCATAGTTTTTGTTATCCTATTTTAGACAGCGATGGCATCAGCTGCACACTCCACAGAGGCCCAGAGTTCCTGTTAATATCAGAATTATCTGGAAATTAAATTATGTCCTTTGAGATTTTGACATAAGACGGACGATGATATGAAACTGAACATTTAAACCATTTTAGATCTATTACACTGACAAAGAACTCTGGTATTCTGGAAACTTTAAATAAAATGTTAGATTTGAAAACACAGCAGCAGAAGGTTTCATAGAAGTGTAAGTTGTTCTTTTCATTTAATCACAGGATCCACATTAGTCCACACTGTTATCAACAGATACATTCACCCTGGGTGAGGGAGTGTGAGGGAGAACATCAGACAGCTGTCCTGAGCCAGATGTTCTGTTGGCCCACTGAGACATCATTTCAAAAACATCAGGCGGACTGAAGCTCATTGCAGGGATCAAGCAGGACGCTTCACGAGGAGCTGCCTCAGAGGGAAGTCTTTTTCAGATTTCTGCCATGGTCCTGCCCCAGAAGATGAACAAACCCAGCACTTCAAGAACAGTGTGATAGTAACCTTTGCTTTGTGTGATGTTAGAAGTGCTGCACATCATCTGCAGATAAAGCACAGAGAATCTGGACCTTTACATAATGATGTTATATTCAGCCCTGTAGAAAGTTATATACTTAAAATATACATTCTCCTCTCTGGTTACACTGGTATCAATAACTCTGAACACCTTATGGCAAATAACATACTATCAGCAAAGCAATAGAAGCAAAGACCTTTGAACTTACATTAGTTGTTTTTTTTGGTTTTTTTAAAATTATTATTATTGTAGAACATAAAACAGGAAACAGATTCACAGAATCTACAAAGACGGCAATTGGAAAATGAAATAAAAACAATAACAACAAAAACTCCACAAAGGACAAATGTATGTGTATTAGATGTGCATGAACATGTTGCATGGTTATGTAGATGGGCATTATGTCATTCTTATCAGTCTAAAATGTATGTATTGGTATTATAATTACAGTGTTGGTCAAGTTACTTGAAAAAAGTAATCAGTAACTAATTACTGATTACTTCCCCCAAAAAGTAATACATATAATAATATATTATATTATAATATATAATAATATAATCAGCATACTGATTACTTATTTTATAAAGTAATTAGTTACTTAGTTACTTTTTAAAAACATGATTTACAACCTGAATAGATCTTTCAGCCCAATTCTACTTTTCCTGCATAATCCATCATATAAAATGTAATCAAATGGAAAAGTCTCTTTTTAAAACTTGTTTTATTAGTTTTAATCTTTTAACTTTATGCATCAAGCAAACATTAAATGATATGCAACTTTCTCTGACTGGAAGAAATTTGTTTAACCTATTTTCTGCATATTCCAGCACATAAAATAAAATAGTTTTTTGTGTTTACTCAGTCTTTCAAATAAATGCAAGTAAAACACAGCAGAAGATAAATAAAATCGAAGACTCAGCGGTCCTGTTGCTCTATTTTCACCTGTATAGCAGGAGTGGGGTAGGCGGATGTTTGCCCTGGTGCAGGTGTGCCACAGCCGTCAGTGGAAGAATCCGCGAGTTTCTCTGTGAATTTCACATTCCCGTGGCAGCGTGCTCGGTGCTTGCTCGGAAGTTTAGGGTTTTTTTTGCTGTAAAATGTTTTTGTCACTTTTTACGGAATCAAACTCAAAGTAAAGTCAGTACTTCCACGCTTTAAACGCTGCACGGTCATAGCTGGACTGGCCATGGGGCCGATGGGGATTTCTTTTCTTTTTTTTAAGCCTGATAAGCCTGATAAGCTGTTGTTAACGGTATAAACACTGAAAGATGGTGGATTGGCCAGATGCTGGGAGATGTGTAAAAATAACTCAATTGTTTGGTGGTGGCTATTGCGGAGCTTCCGCAGATTCAGTAACATTAGCAAGTAGTGGAGGCCAGCAGGTGAGGCAGGAGGAGGAGAGACCCGAGGAGAGAAGTTATGACCTGTAACGCAGTAACGCAACGTGCTTACGGGAAAGTAACAGTAATCTAATTACCTTTTTTGCAATAGTAATCCCTTACTTTACTCGTTACTTGAAAAAAGTAATCGGATTACAGTAACGTAATGCGTTACTGGATAATTTTCATTATCATCATCATCATATCTTAAGGCTTCTTACGTCTTCTGGTTGCATCTCTCAGAGATTTAGGTTTTGCGTAGGCTACTCTTAAACCTTTCTATAAAATAGAAACATTACTTAATATTACTTAACATGTCATTAACATTGCTATCAGTTAATTTACACAAAATACATATTTCTTACTAAATAATGAGCAAAACTCTATAGTAGTGTATGCCTTTGGCATTTGCTTAAAATAATATAAACCAGTAAAGTTAACTTAATGGTAATGTTACCCACTTTTTCTGAAAGTACGTTCGCTTATGTAAGCTAATTAGCGATTATTAGCTTACTGATAAATGGTAATTTAGTTGTTCAAACTGTGCGATTTGACATGTGACAATGATATTATTTAGACAGCATTTAGAAGAAATACATAGTTAAAATGTTTTAGGTTCATATTAACGCAGTGAGAAGATAACGAACATCTGAACTTTTAGCAACTGCTAGCATGTAGCTACTGGAATGTCATTAAACCTATGGGTAAATGCTGCTAACATGTCCTCACTCGACATCAGTGAAACTATAAAGAGCTATTTAGTTTAAAAATACCTTTTCAACAATGTTACCAGTATGGGAATGTTAACTTCACTTACCTGACTGTGGCAGCTCTTCGGAGAAAATTCCCTGCGCATTAGAGCTCTGAGGCCACACACTCCTGCGGACTGGTAATAATCAACACTGTGTGGAGTTAAGTCTTCACTGCGTGACTACCAAACTTTACACTGACTTTTAACTCTGATGTTAGAGCTGGTTTACTCCTCATAGAGTTGTAAATACTCTATCTAGGTTAAAATAGGTTTACTCTGAAATATTGACACTCCATTTTTTACTGTGTGCTTTTCAAGTTTGGCCTCAAATTGCTCTGTGTCCTTATAAAAACAGTTAAAAAATTAGGTTGGTGGTTTATAGGTTAGACTTTTTCCCAAATGAATCTGTTACGTCCACTGATCTTTTTTCTTCTCTGCTCTTATTTGTTTGCAGGTTTGGTGTCACACCTAGATGCACAGCTGGAGTCACTTCCTCTTCATCAGTGGAGGAACCTTAATCCTGTGTTAGTAGGAATTCTGTGGTTAGATCTGAAGTCTATCTATAGCTTTGGTTTTCTTCTTTTTAAGTTAGGTGTGAAACACTGAAAATAAATCACTTTAATGCTGAGCCAGGTTTTGTTCAGTGATTTGAATTAATGGAATGCTAGAATTAGTACATTTTTTATGCATCCTGTGCCTCTTAGACCAGAGGGTTGTAACAGAATCCATCATGCAAGATCCTGGATCGCATTCCTTGTCATAGGCTGAAACAATGACTTCACACTAGGAACTGGAAGCTTCTGTGTTCCTCCCTACTAAATGCATGCTCCACTGGTTCCAGTACAGAAAACGGGTCTTTAAATTTGCCCTTCTCTTGTAGGTAGAACAAAGTGGACCACCCCCACTCAGGATAGAGGTAAAGATGTGAGGTTTGCCCTCACAAAACTGTGTCACCATATCTGACACAACTGATTCGCCTATCTCACAACTATGCTTCCTCAGTCAGGACTGTAAAATGTCTTTTATGATGGGACCTGATGTTATTTGGGAGATAAAGTGTTACTCTAATCTCATCAATACACTTGTTAGATACATTAATTTACTCTCGAGTTTTAGTGATATTTGGTAGATCTCTCATCATCATTACATCATCAGTAATTGACAATTCGCCATCCTGAACATCCTGTTTGTAGAAGACACACACCTTTGTGGCTGTAGCTCAGGTGGCAGAGCAGGTCAGCC
>NW_024582927.1:121759-131802 GCF_018398535.1 Haplochromis burtoni
CCGTCTGTCGATCTCTGGCTCCCTTCTCCCATCACTCGCGAACAAGACTACGAGGTACTTGAACTCCTCCACTTGGGGCAGGAACTCATCCCCGACCCGGAGTGGGCACTCCACCCTTTTCTTTGCTATTCAGTTTTAAAGAAAGTACTGATATGTAAAATCTAATGATATGTAACTGATGTATAGATTGGGCTGCAAATTGCGCATTACTTTTAAAAATTATTCATACCCCTTGAACTTTTGCACATTTTATCATATTACAACCACAACGTTGGATGGATTTTATTTGCATTATATGTGGTATACCAATACAAAGTAGCAAGTAATTGTGAAGTGAATTAAAAATGGTGTTTAGAAACTTTTTGCAAATAAAAACTTGAAAAGTGTGATGTATGCCTATTTAACTCTGATAACGCTAAATAAAAAACAGTGCAACCAATTGTAATGATAACATTTTGAAAATGTTGAGTTACTTCTTTAACACACCACAGTTTATTTTTGGCTCTGTCCCTCACACTGCCTTTACTAGATTACCTCATCTTAATTACATCTCTGTTTAACATGAAGACAGAAACATGTGTGTGAAACAATGTAAAGAGTCTCTGCAAGAGACGTCTGAACCCTTACCTACTAATTGGAGGAAACTCATGAAACTAATTCATGAATGGATAAAATGAGAACAATGGTTTGACACCCACAAAGGTTAGATTCATTTATTTTTAGAATGAGTGAGCACAAAAACATTTGTCAGACAGGGGCACAAATATCATAATGCAATAACCTATAAATCATAATCAAGTCTTCAATCTGAACACAAACTAGATAAACTTCAAAGATTCTTCATCCTCCAGATGTTCTTCCTGCTGCTCGTTATCTGATGATATCTGGATGTGAGCAGCTCAGTGCTGGTGCTCAGGGGTTTCCAGGAGAGTAATGGGAGTAGGCTGTGAGCCACTTCACGGGGCAATCCCTAAAATCAAACACAATGTGATTCGCAAGCACAATGGAGTAACACTAACACCACCCACTCACTTTATGTTTGCCAGTAGGGATTTCTCAAACTCCCTTTTCTTTTCTATCGTCCCACTTTCCTTTTTTTTCTTTTGACTTAAATATATTTTTACACGTCTTTCCCTTAATACCTGCTCTATCTGTAGGATTTGGGATTGTTTAAGCCTTTCAAGATGGTTTACCGTCTAGTGTCTACCTCTATGTACTTAAGTTTGTTTTCTCAGTTTTCTCTGCTTGTGCTCTGTACTGTGAAGCAAGTTACAAAGTCTGACCTGTCTAGGAAAGAAAGCTGTAGAAATGCCAACCATGCAAGCTAACAGACTTATCAACATCACAACTCTATCATTAAGTTGGAAGTGGTGTAGTACATGATGATCTTTAATCTCAAACATCAGCTGCTGTTGAACAGGTTAGATCTGCAGCAAAAGCTGCCAGTATCAATATTAGTTCTATAATATTGAAAGCCCAGGAAGTTTCCTGGAGAATTCCACATTTTGCTTCAAAGTCTAGGAAGTGGTCCAGAAAGACCACTTTCAAAGTCAAAGTGGTCTTCCTGTGTTTATCATCTGGTGTCCGCTTTTCTCTGTCTTCATGTCCGATGTGAATGTTCTTGGCTCCGTGTCAGTATGTTTTACTTTGACCTTCATTTCCTGATTATTCGCACTTGTGTTCATTATGTTTAGCTGTGTCGTATTCCCCACCTGTCTGCACTTATCTATAAATCCTGACTTTGTGTAGGCAGGCCTGTCTTGGGTCTGTGTGATTATTTTGAATTCCTCACTATTGGGATTTTTTTATTGGTCTTTGCTTTTAACTCCATCAAATGCTTGATTTTGATCATGTCTGCTGGAGTCTTGCATTTTGGTCTTATCCTTACAGATCTCAACAGTTAGGACGTTTACTAAAGAATACCTCTTTTTTTTTTTTAATTCCTCAGCAAAGCACAGAACAGAGGTCTGTAGTATAAAGCAAGATTTTGGATTATTCAGTAAATCCAAGGTGTTTTCACTTCTTATATCCACACATTGGTACAGTAACTTGTGTAGTAGACCAAACTTGCGTGATGGGATATCTACTCCTAGGGAAAGTTTGCAGCAGTACTGAATGTTTTCTACTTGTGAATAATCTTTCTCAGTGTAAAATATTTGAAATTGGCCTTTTAACCCTTGCCAGATAAAAGGGCAACAAGAATTGTTTTTTTAGGATCACTCGTAATGTTCTAGGACACAGATGAAATCTCCAGACCTGCGCTGCAAACCTTCCTATCCTCTTCTTTTATATATGTGTTCACACTTACAGATGATTCATTAATGAAATGGATTTGATTAGCAGCACATGGCTGCTACTTAGTTTTTTATACGCTGCTTCTGGATTTTGGCTTAGTTTTTTTAATATATATATATATATGTATATATATAATTACATGGTGTAACATGTCATGTGTTCTTCATCTGCAGTTGTAATTATCATTTGAAGAACTGCTAATGACCCCCTGATTGTTATTATGTCCTGATGTGTTCAGGCTGTCCTTTCTCTTTACCATGACTCTACACTGTTAAACAATGGGTTGAGTTACAAAGCTGACCACATAGCCTGATTGCTGATGTTGGGGTAAATGAAACAAGATAACAGAAAGTTATCAAGAGTTTGTTAATTTGCTTCCTATTGTACACTTCTGCTCTCCTGTGTGTTCGTGTTGAAGATTTTTATACCGCTGATACTTCTGACCCTTCCTCCTTTGGTACTCCATTTCATCTACTGTCCACACAGCTCCCTTTCCTCCCTCCACTCGCACAAAACACTTGTGAAGGCTGAGGTTGTGACGTACTGCATTCTGGAGAGAGGATACAGATACAAGGAAACAGTTCTATCAACATGGAAGCCATGCTATTAAAAACAGTACAGTATAGTGAGATGTTCTGGTTGGCACAGTTTTTTTTTCTATGTTAAACTGTGCCCAAATGTTCAGTTTATTACAATAAAAAGCACTTGTATTCTGTACACAAGTAGGCATCACAATTAATATTTCATCCAAATAGTACAAACCTTCCAGGTGGCAGTATTATGTCTGAAGTAGAAGAACATGGTAGTGAACCAGTTGTAAATCTCATTCAGAGTACGCTGTTTGTCTGGAGACTCCAGGATAGACTGCAACCAGTCACACACATGGAAGGGTAAGCAGTGGCAATATTTGGCAAATTAGTCATAAATAGCTACAGTTTGCAGATAAAACCCGATTCCTACTGTAAACCTTTGAGGAAGACTTACAAAGCCTCGAGCCACCCTTCATTTTATTTATATTTGGTAGGAAAATGGGAAATAGGTAAGACATTCAAAGCTCTTCTTTGGATGTTGGCTGCCTTTTGTTCGTACAAAATATCGTTTTAAGCCTGTCAAAGTGTGTTGCAACTATTGATGCAACTAAAGAAATGGAAACAAACAATGATTTTGTGACAGGCTACAAATAAAGTGCCTAAAGATACAATTTAAAAGCATGAAACCTTTTTTTTCCAAGGTCTTTTGTAAAGTATCTGAATATGAGGGTAAGATGGCGTCGCCATTGCATGCAATAGGTCGGCAGCCTTATGAAATTTCCCCCAGTGGGACTAATAAAGGTATATCAAATCAAATCAAATGTTGCAGTGACTTGGAAAAAAACACACATCCAGAGAGTGTGTATAGAAGTATATACTTTAGAACAGGGGTCGCCAATCTCAGTCCACGAGGGCCGGTGTCCCTGCAGGTTTTAGATCTCACCCTGGGTCAACACACCTGAATCACATGATTAGCTCATTACCAGGCCTCTGGAGAACTTGATGTTGAGAAGGTAATTTATCCATTTAAATAAGCTGTGATGGATCAAGGACACATCTAAAACCTGCAGGGACACCGGCCCTCGTGGACTGAGATTGGGGACCCCTGCTTTAGAGCCTTGAGAAATCAGGGACCAGTTCAGATCAGACCAACTTCACAAATGAAAATAAAACATTAGACAAACTCACCCATCTTATCAAGTATGCATAGGTGTAAGGAGGCCTGATGTTGTTGTATTTGTAACACTCAATACTGGGAACCAAATCTATAAAAGAACAGTGGGCGTTTCTCATCAGTTTGTCCCATCAAACACACTTCTTTGGATAATGTGCTTTTGAAACATATTTAGAGATAAAACACAACATGCAACAAATATACAGGTACTGCACATTTCAACTGTCAAATGTAATCATTTGTATTAGCTAATAAGCTCTAATAGCATTTTATCTGAAAGAACATATGTTATGGTGAAAACGTAATGTGCATAAAATAGTAAAAAAGTCCATTTGTGTGTGAATCCTAGTGAATTTCACTGTTACCTGGGAGGAGATGATCAGAAGCAGTAGGTCTGTTGCCATGCTGGACCAGCTCTTCCAGATGTTTGGTGGCCCACTGTTGCACTCTGTCTCCACTGGTAACCTGAGGCTGCGGCAGGAACAGAGGAAGGCTGTATTGCCACTCAGAAGCTGCCTTCTGCATATAATGATGAAGGTGGATGTGAACAGACACAGCCATTTATTTTCTCTCCAGAAGAAAAATAAAGCAATATTTCAAGGAAATTCTTGTTTTTACTGTCTTAGCATGTAGACATACCGAGTCAGAGTATTTGTCCTCTGAGAGATGAAGTTGCATTGCAATGAGTTTCTGTTTTTCCAGAATGAGCTGAAAAAAGAGAATTCCCATATATCACTGGATTACTTCTATTTTTAGGAGTCTGGATAACCAGGTTCATGTGTCTACTCTTCATTGCTTCTGTGTTAAAATGCTTCGTCTCAGATTCATTTAGACTGATCTCATAGTAACATAGTAAAATATAGAACATAACAGAAGACTTCACTATCAGAATGCTGGTTCACTTATGGTTCTAGAAGTTTCTAAAAGCAGAATGGGATGCAGAGCCCTCAGTTATCTAGCTGAAACTTCAACTTTAACTAAAATGTTCCTTTTAAGCTTATAGCTACTGTGAGATTGAGTAGGTTCGAAAGAAAAAGAAACTTGTATCTATTTTTGGACATATTTACACATGAGCATTCATACAGCATAGTGCTGCTGTAGCTTTGTTTCTCTGGGCTCTACCTGACTTTCCATGTACTGAACAATATCCTGCTGGACCCTCCATTGAGCAATACTTCTGTCACCATGTCCGTGTTCAGAATGAAGATGCCTAAAAGACAAATTGTCACAGGGTATATTCAGGGTTAATACAGGGTTTAAAAATATCCAGAGCTTCCTGCCCTTTGTAAAAAGGCCTCAAAATCTAATAATTGGTTGTGTAAAGACAAAGAAATAAAACTAGATTTTTGAAAACACAAACAACGTGAAACAAAATTTATTGTAAATAAATTTCTATATATTTCTATAAATATAAATTTAGAAGATTGAAATCATCTCCAGACCTTTAGTCCGACTCCTTTTTAAAACAATGCAAATATCCAGTAGAATATCCTGGAAAATAAAACCCACACGGTCCACAGTGGGCAACTCACTGTGGGGCCCCAGTACTGGCATGACATTTCAGGCCCAATGACCCCACCATGGGCAGCCCATGGTGTGGGCTGCCAACACTAAGCACATAGGGGCCTGTTGTGGGGCCCATGCAGACCTGCAGTGAGCCCATAGTATGCCAATGCCAATCAATGAATAAATCATTGACTGTTGTTGTGAATGGGTGCTATATAAGTTGAACTGAACTGAAATGGATTGAATTAATAAATGCTACTAGTTTTGTTGTGTCCAGAAATTAGGAAATAGCCTTTTCCAACCCTGCCACGCCACACACACACAAAAAATGTATTCATTGAATTAATGCACAGTTCTTACTTCAAGAAACTAGAGAAGTCTTCAAATACTGCTTCACAGCCAGGCCATCGGCAGAGCCCACTCATGAGCAGAACACTGGTCCCCTGTGGGATGCTGGAGGAAACAGAAATGTTTCAGTGATGTGAGTGTGACAGTCAAGAGTGTAAAAACATAACGCACCAAAACCAAGACTTACAAACCATTTTCTGCCAATCTGAGTTTTGAAAAGTTTTCTAACCCGTATATTCAGGATTTATGCATTGCAATGCTATGTGTTGCATAAAATATGCTAACTGCAATATGCAGATACAAAGGACTGTTGTTTTCGGAGCAGGGTATGAGCCATTTTTTTCTTAAGCTGTCCTATAGGTAAAGAAATATGAGACAGAAATAAAAGTGAGACAGACAGAACTCAAAAATGATAGCTATAAACTGACGTCTTAATATGAGGTTCAAAAAATAATTCTTGTGGACCAACTTGTTCCAAGTATAGCAACGGTTAGGTATCAGCATAGCCAGCTGACAGGGTGTGATGAGCAATTAGAGACAACTAATTTACTAACAAGTCTATGAACCAAATTTAAATGAAAAAAAAAATTAATCGTTATTAAAGCCCTGACTTTGGTGATCACCAAATAAATATATAATTAAGTTGTTTACCAGTTTGAAAGACGGAAATGTAATCACAAGTCATTTAAGAAATGGACACTGAAAACCTACAAAAATGAACATTTTATTCTTTATTCATGAACATCCAGGGATGGTTTGCTTTTTACTTTTTCAATCTACTCTTTCAACTGTCCTAAAATGCTGTGAATATTTTAAAAATTACAAACTTTGTAGCCAGGGTTATAAAGATCGGCCATATGTATTGGAACTGAAAACAAAATAATATAAATTAGAATCATGATTATTGAAAAAATAGCTGTTACATAATGAGAGTTAAAGACCAGGCTCCACCCACTAAAATTAGATAAAAATTTACAACAACTCTTATGCTACATCTAAAACATGAAATATAATGTCAGTCACAAGAGATCACATGTTTGTCTTGGCATAATATGAACCACCAGCTCAACTTACCTCCAGTCTTTGGGTTCATTTTCACCACAGCCAAGTGCTCATTTTAGTGAACCAAAAGTCTATTTTTTTAATGTGCTGGCTTTTCATCAACATACACTACCAGTCAGAAGTTTTAGAACACCCCAATTTTTCAGTTTTTATTGAAAATTATGCAGTTTAATGTCTCATTGCACTCTGAAATGAAAACATAGTACAAAAAAGCAATTACAGCCAAAATCAATTTATAGACCAAAATGTATTCTAAACTTTTGACTCATCAAAGTAGCACCTGATATAACAACTGAACACAGCCTTGGCATTCTTTCTACAATAGAAATCGAATATTCTCCCATATCTGTAGCAGAAGTTTCCATAAACGTGGACCTTGTAGGTTGCTTTGCTTTCACTCTTCTGTCCAGTTCATCCCAAACCAGCTCGATGGGGTTTAAGTCTGGAGACTGTGCTGGACACTCCATGTTTTCAAGCTCACCACCTTGTTCTTTGTTCCTGAGGTAGTTCTGGCACAGCTTGGACTTATGTTTTGGTCATTATCTTGCTGTAGGATGAATCCCTGACCAACTAGGTACATACCAGAGGGTCCTGCATGGTGCTGCACAATGCTGTGGTTTTGGTTCAGGGAGCCTCTCACTCTGTACAAGTCACCGACCCTGGATCCAGTAAAACAGCCCCAGACCATCATCTCACTGTGGAACCATCCTTTTACCTACTCAACGGTGTACAAAGATCCTGTGTGATGAACCGAAGATTTCAAATGTTGATCCATCAGTCCATAATATCTTCTTCCAGTCTTCAGTAGTCCAATGGTGGTGTTTCATGTCCCAGCCAAGCCTCTTTGTCTTATTCTGACGTCTGGCTTTCTTGCTGCAACTCGTCCTGTCAAACCTGCAGCTCAAAGTCTTCTCTTCACAGCTGAAACTGAGACTTTCTTACTACGACCACTATTAAGCTGCTTGAAGCTGTTGTCCTGTGAGCCGCCTATCACACAGCTGTTAACTCTCAGCTTGTGTGATTAACTTGATGAGAGTTCTCTCTTAAAAATAGAGAACTCTCAGCTCTCTCTGTTAACTTTGGGTCTTTGGGTCTGCAGACCTCTTCCTGTCAAAGTTTCTGAGCCTTTGGATGTTGAAGGAAACTGTACTCACTAACACCTTGACTTTGCAGTTTTTCTGTAGGACAGGCCGACATTTATAAGTGTTATGATGGTCTGTCTCTCTTCCATTGTTAATCACCTTTTTCCTCACCATTTTTGTAGCATCACACTACTTTCTGCAGTACAATACTGTTCAACTGATGCTGACCAACACTTCTTTTATGCAGACAGAGGGGGTTGGAAGTAATCCAGAAAAGCTGGAACACCTGTAGGAATTAGTAGCACCAGCTTTCAAGGCTTGATCAAGCTCCATTTTTGCAGAAGAGCTTTAAATTGTTAATACATTTTGTGTTCCCTGAAAAAGACCTTTTGCATAATTCAGATGTTAATTTTTCAGTTTAGGGTAACCTTACTTTTTTTTTTTTTTTTTTTTTTACCTCTGGCAGTTCACCAGCTTTGTATCATTTCAAACTATTCATTGTACTTGAATGACTTGAACTACAACAAATAACTGGAAAAATTGGGGTGTTCTAAAACCTTTGACAGGTAGTGTATGTGATTTTGATTTTATGATGTAAAATCATGCTACAACAGCTGCCGTAGGCTCCTGCTCCCTGTGACCCATAAACTGGATAAGCAGAAGAAGATGGATGGATAACAACAACTGTGCATGATTGCTGTGCAAGTGGTACCCCGCTCACTCTCAGACCTGGGGTATGAGATACTGTTGATTTGTCAAATAATGGGACAATTCCACAGCTTCTACAACCACCTTTAGCAGTAGTAACTTGCAGTAACTGAGTAATTGTTTTCTGTACGACTTCAACAGTCTCTCACATTATTATAGAAAATTGAGCTTATTCCCAGTTTTATTTATCTATGAACCCAGAATCAGTTAGTTAAACAATAGTCAAGTTGTAAAGACATAAAGGCCTAGATGACCTCCAATTTTTTATTTCTAAATTAAGACAAACTGAAGTTATTGTACTCGGACCTAGAAGTCTCCAGTCTTCCTGGAAGACAGCGAATCATCTTAGAGTTATTTTTGATCATGATATGCCTTTCGATATGAACACTAAACAAAGATCTAGAATCTTTGTTTAACAAAGCAGACAAAGTTAAACTAAAAAGCTAGTTCACACATTTGTTACTTCTAGGCTGGACTACTGTAGTTCCCTGTTATTAAAGCTCACTGAAAAACCTTTGATCTAAATTGCTGCAGAAAAAGTGCTGACAGGAACTAGAGAGAGCATACAGCAGGTAAAGTAAGTACTGAACACTTCACAAAATAATTTCTAAAGGTGCTGTTGAGATGACATTCTCACCAGATGTCAGTAACAAACATTCCAAAAACATGCAATGAAATAAAACCATATGTCAGTAGATGTCCATAAATGAAGACATATGTAATAATAAGAAATGAAACATGAGTATGAAACACAGTGAAATGTATTTAATACTTCATAGAAGAGCTTTTTTTTTCAAGATGCCGCCTGTATGGAGAAACTAGTCACATGCATTGCTCAGGTGTGATTTTGGGCCATTCTTCCACACCAACAGTCTTTAAATCCTGATGGTTACGTCTATGAGCTTTAGTTGTTTCCATTTGGATTCAGGTCAGGTGACTGACTGGGCCATTATAGCAGCTTTATTTTCTTTGGCTGAAACCAATTGACAGCTTCCTTGGCTGTGTGTTTGGGATCACTGTCTTGCTGAAATGTCCACCCTTGCTTCATCTTCATCATCCTGGTGGATCGCAGCAGATTTTTGTCAAGTTTACCTCTATATATTTTTCTTTGAATTATATGAAGTGTGCCAGTGCTAAATGCAGAAAAATAGCCCCACCCCATAATGTTCCCACAGCCAAGCTTCATTGTTAGTATGGTGTTTTTGGGGAGCTTTTCAGTGCGTTTTGACCTGCAGACATTGCATGTATTATTATTATTATTATTATTATTATTATTATTATTATTATTATTATTATTATTATTATTATTATTATTATTATTATTATTATTATTATTAA
>NW_024582927.1:131822-142812 GCF_018398535.1 Haplochromis burtoni
TTATTATTATTATTATTATTATTATTATTATTATTATTATTATTATTATTATTATTATTATTATTATTATTATTATTAAACAGTAGCAGTGACAGTCAGCAGTGGTGAGCATGCATACATGGCATACGGCCATGGCAGTTGAGTGCATTACTTATTGTTTTCTTTGAAACAATAGTACCTGCTGATTCTCTTGCACAACTCTGCTGATAACTCTTTTCACTCCTCTGTCTGAAATCTTGCAGGAAGCACTTGTTTGTGGCCAGTTTATGATGAATGATGTTCTTTTCACTCCTGAATTATGGCCCCACAGTGCTCACTTGAACCTTTAGTAGTTTAGAAATTCTTCAGTAGTCAGTGGTACATATGCTGCAACAATGTGGTTGTGAAGCTCATTGGTTTTACCCATCATGAGATGTTTCTTGTATGACACCTTGGTAATGAGACACCTTTTTATAGGCCATCATTTGGGGCCGAACCAGCGCTGATATAAATTTGTAGTGGCTCATTACTAATTACTCATAGATTTCAGCTGATGTCATTCCATATTGTTTTCTTCATGTTTTCAATACTTTTTTCTTTTTTGTCATTTCTCATTATTACACATAAGTTAATTTAATTACATCTATTGTTCGATTTGCATGTGTGGATTGGATGGATTGTTACCAACATCTGGTGAGAATTTTATGTCAATAGCACCTTAAGAAATATACTTACTTAGAAAATTGGTGAATTGTGTTCAATACTTGTTTTACACATCGTATGTTTCTTATACTGGCTTCTCTTCACTGGCTCTCTATTAAATCAAAAATCAAATTTAAAATCCTTCCTCCTTACATGCAATAATAATCATGCCCCATCTTATCTTACAGTAGAGCATGCTGCTCTCAGACTGCAGGCTTACCTGTGTGTATTTAACAGTAGAATGGGAGCCTTCAGCTTCCAGGCCCCTCTTCTGTGGAACCAGCTCCCAATTTGGATTTAAGAGACAGACAGCCTCTCTGCTTTTAAGATTAGGCTTAAAAGTAGCTTTTTTGAAGCTTACAGTTAAGGCTGGATTAGGTAAATTTAGTCGCCTGCAGCTGGGGGACACTCACCTTTTTCCACTATACACCACTACTGCATGTCATGAAATTTTGTCTTCTTTTTCCCATCGTTGATTTCCTGACCTGTCTCTCTATGCTTCCCTGGTCTCTTTTCTTTCTCCTTACCCCAACTGGTTGCAGCAGATGGCTGCCTCTTCCTGAGCCTGCTCCTGCTAGAAATTTCTTCCTGTTAAAGGCGAATTTTTCTTTCCCTTTATTGTAAAATACTACTCATGGGTAACTGTCGGATAGTTGGAGTTTTTTCTCTTAAATTGTAGGGTCTTTATTTTTACAGTCTAAAGCATCTTTGAGATTTGGCACAATGTAAATAAAATTGAACTGAACTGAATTAATTGTTACCCGTCATGAAGCCGGGCCTCAAGAGAGGTCTGCTTTTGAATGTCTCCCCTCCTCAAGGAGAGGAAATGATGGCTCGATGTGGGAGAAGAGCCCATGTGAGGTGAAGGTTCCTGAAGAATATGGCATGCATCCACCTCTTCCTTGCAAATGGAGACTGCTGCACTGCTTTCTGCATGCAGCAGGGGAAGAAAAGATTGATGTAGATTCTTGCCATACAAAGTGAAACCTAATACTATATGCTACTGGTGCTACACTACCTAACTGGTATATTACTATACTAAAAAAAAATTCTTAAGACCTAAAATAGAGCACCAGCATCTTACACTCAGCAAATCATAGAATTAACACATGTGTCACAATGTCATAACAAGCACAGAAAAAAAAATCCTACACTTAATTTAAAAAATTAGCATATAACACTTGTAAACAAACAAACAGACAAAAATATCCTTAGTTTCAGTATTTCATATGTTGTTTTTTTGTTAAATATGGAGCTTATAAGTTCTGCATTTTTAATACATTCTGTATTTGTCTCTATAAGTTTATCTTTTACTTTAGAGAACGATTGTAAGATGATTTGCATGCATCAAATGCAAATCGTCTTCTCCTAAAGTAAAGCAAAAGACATTTAAATATCTGTATACCACGTCGTTGCCTGTAAGCGACTGGGGAAACGTGACGCAGAACTGATGGTCTCTGCTGCTTCTGTCTAATGCCTTCCATACTGCTCCAGCACTGGAAAGAAAAAAAGTATTGATATTGTTTTGGCTGTAACATAATACAGTTTCCTTTTAATCGCTAGGCCTCATTCAAAAACATTTTTTATTTGTTTGGGGTTTTTTTTCAGTTTTTAGGAAGAAGTGATGTTTAACATTTGATAGTTTACTAACAAATATTTGTAACAAACTGTCTGCCATTTGTTTCTGTGAATTATAGCAAATGACTAATATCCTGCATACACTATTTACTCACATCATATAAAAAATGTAGTTAAATCCTCTTTTTTGTGTGTCATGTATCAGGATGAGTACATTCTGAGATATCATCATTTGTTCAATCAATACTCTTAAAATTGCAAATATAAATGTAAATGTTATATTTTTAATGAAAAATGAAATTCTCATTAGGTTTGCACCATTCTTTTCATATAGGGGTTTTAGGGTTATTCCAGTGAATCCAAGCTCTGGAATTGGAATTGTCCAACTGGACAAATTTGGGATTTTACAGTAGAAATAATCACAGGTACAGACTAGTAAAATGTGTTTATTTTCATTGTTATTTTCTGTAATTTCCCTGACCAGCATGGAAGGGCAGTATGCAGCAGGGCGTGAAGTTTGCAACTAGATTAGGCCCAAGCACCCCTGTAGCCTCATCAGCTGATTTTAAATCATCAGTTTTTTGAGGTTTCCCTACTTTCCTTGATGACTGGATGCCATCACTTTGCTTCATCTCAGCTAACTAGACTCGCTGAACCTGATTTGTTGTATTGTGCTGCTGTTGGTGGCTTCTGGAATTATCTGAGAAATCATAAAGCTTCCTTTTTTGGTAATTTTACAAACTGTCTAAGAAGTCAGTCTTTCAACTTTACTGACTGAAATTTGTGTGTATTATTATAAATGTTAGTTAGCACTACAGTGCTTAATAAATTCATTAGACCACCTGTCATAAAAACAAGAAAACACAAATAGTAATTTGTCAGAAATGAGTTTAAACTAAAAATTATTCTTATTTATTAGGCAAATAACAAACTCAACTCACAGTTTTAGATCCAAATTTGAGCCGGCACTCTGGACTTGCCTGAGATGTCAGAAATTAATCATACATGTGCATTAACATTTTTTCTGCTTTTTTTTTAAAGTTTATGCAACAATAATTTAAAAATAATTATAATAAAGAAACATATAACTTTTTAAAATAAACATTATCTAACATTATATCCAGTGTATACAGTTTAACCAACTACTACAGCTCCCAACTGGAACATAAAAAAATGCAGATTTTTGATAATAATAAAACATCATTAAACTTTCTCTTGTTTACTTTAAGCTTATTTTCACAGACACTATAATAATAGATTTCATAAATCCTTCTTTCCAAAAAGCTTTGACGCTGTGCAGAATTTAAACACTGACACAAGACAAATCACATTTCCTAGTTTCAAAGTTTGAAATGTCATCTTTGTATTGTTTATGTTACGTAGGCTTTAAATGTTTAGTAACTGAAGTTACTGAAACAAGTTTATTCCAATTAAGTGATGTTATTTGTTACATACCTGACTTCCTGACACAGACATGGGTGGCTCTTCCATCTGTTTGATGCTGTCAAGTTGGCGTTCTACTTTTTGTTGTCCAAATTTCATGTACTCATCAGAAGTCTCTGGCATTTCTTAAGACACACAAGACACATTAATGACTCACTAGAAAGACTTTGAAAACCACATTTCATCATGGAAGTTTTGTCGTTTTCTCTACTCCATGAGGGTAGATTCAAATGCTACAAATAAGTAAAGTGTGTTACAAAATGTTCCTTTAATTTAATATATCTGGGAGACATACTGAGATATAAACAAACTCTGGCTATTATCTGTAGAATTAACACATAATAACAGTGAAAGAAAACTGCAGCTCTGAACAAGTTTTAAATCACTGCACTCCCATTGTTAAATATTAGGTGTGGATTCTTTTCTTTAGTTGCAAGCATCCTAATAAGATGCTAAGAAGCTGGTTTTAGTTTAAATTGTTTGAGTGATCAAAGATTCAAAGTGCTTGGAACTTCTTCAGAACTCAAAGAACTCAAACCACCAAAGTTTTTTAATAGCTATGTAAAACACTATTTATTATTTAATCATTTTTAGAATGTGACATGATTCTAACGGCAGTCATATGACTTACACCATTCTGGCTTGGGCAATTCCCAGCTTAACAAGTTCTGCAACAAATGTTGGGGAACCAGGTCATATTAATGAAAATAGACTACTGGAATAAGAGACACTGACAAGGACAGAGAACATGGAATTGATGGAGTGCTACTATAAGGACCGTTCACAACAGGAGAGGTTACACGCAAAGCATATAGGAACTTTGGATGAGCAGAATACCAACGTCCACACTGATCAAGAAGCACGTGGAAGGTGAGTGCTATAACATCAACAAAGGAAATATAATATCAACACTAGAAATACAAAGACTACAGCAAAGTGGGAACAATACTGAGCAGTATGGCTGTTTGGTTGAAACAAGATCACTACACAACCAATGATAAGCCTTGCTCATCTCAATGAGAAAGTTCCTAGAGGACAGGAAATCAGCCAATTACACATCTATATACTCAGCTGGATCAGCAGCATCAGGAGACAGATGCCCATGATGTCAAAACGTGAGCACCATTTCCACAGAGGCAGGAGTCACCCCAAGCTAACAGGACCCACGTTTCAGACTGTGCAAAGGTGCCCTGGAGACTTTTTAGCACACAGCAGTGGGACAGGTCTGGACTGGGACAGAAAAATTGGCTCTGATATTTTTGGTTCAGGAGGCCTACAGCCGATTGTCCAGTTTAATATGTGCACATATTTGTGAAATTCTTCAAAGCAATAGTAAAGATGAGTAGCACAAGCAAAAATGTGAAATAGAAGAGAATAAGTAGGTCAAAGTAGCAAAACAGGCAGTAATGAAAATGAATGAATGAAGATTATGCTGCTCTCACCTCTAAATTTAACAAATCAAACTCCCAAAGAAAGGGTTGCCCCTGTGTGTGGGCATTTTTACAAGCAGCCAGCTGAGCACAGCCAGCAAGAGGATTACCTCAATGTGACTTCAACTTCCAGAGGGAAAGCCTCTGATGTCTGCCTGTGCTTATGCACCCCAAAGCAGTTCAGAATACCTTTGGAGTCTTTGTGTCAGATCTTGGAATGGGTTTAGGATAGAGAATTTACCTCAGAAGTTAGGTAGGTATTGTGTTGCAGCAGCCCATTAAATATAAAATACAAAAATGACACCTCGATAAATCAAAATATGATATGATACACTAAGAAGCTTAAATATCAAATTATTGTAGGAGCAGTGGGATGAGTTGGTCAAGAGTTCCTGTATCAGTCACTGACTTTGTTATATGAGGTCTTATATCTTTGACACTCAGCTAAAGAGAGGAGCAGAACTTTCAACTGAGTTGCATCCAACTGGCAGGCACAGCTGCCAGTCAGACCTGTAAAGTAGTGAGGTCTGACAGAGTCCCCTGTCCATACGGTCTTTAACTCTGACATTCAGAAGAATTTCACCTGTATCTCAGGCGAGTGTTGGAAGTCTGCAACTTCCTTGCTGGAGGAAGTACAACATAAAGAATTGTGGGAAGCCACGTCAGTTAAACTGAAAAAGGTCACTGGGATAGGTAAGAAATTCCCTTGTGAAAAGGAGCCACATTTGGATGAGAGTCATCCCAAGTTACCAAAGGCTCTGGATACTCTGGAGCTTATTTAGTGGGCATGCCTCTTCAGTGTTTTGTGGAGGTGCAGACTGGAGCCCTGGTTGGTTCTGATAGTCAAGAAGAATACCAAATTAGAGGTATCACGGCCACTTAATCATCCACTTACATACTTCTATAATCAAAGTGAGAGCTGTGCCCTCATGCTTGGCACAAAATCAACCATATTTTCAGTGGGTACTGGACTCTCCCATGGTTGTCCCTTGTCTCTAGTCTGTGACATTCATGCACAGGAGGGAACTCCATAGCGCTGCTACCATTTGTGAGTCTTGTGCTTATTTCTGGCTTCTAATTTTGTTGAACATCTGATGTTTAACGACATCAGATGTTCAACAAAATTAGATTTACAGATTTACACATCAGATTTACAGATTTACAGGCTCTGCCAGTCTTGTATTTTCAGAGACACATGCCACAGTCTCTTCCCCCATTGACAGACTCCAATGTCTTAGACTACAGATATCTCTTTTGTTCTAAAGCTCCACTGTGAGGTGAAGAGTCATTTTAACCAAAACTGCTGCATGTAAAGAACTGTATCAGATAAAATACTCAGACCAGCCATCAGGCATCAACAACCAGGCTGCTTTCAATCAGATTTCATTCTGACTGAACTTCACTAGACTGTCTTGAACATGAGTACATGCCGAAATGCTTTGAATTTCTGAGATAGTTTGATACATTTAGTTTTACAAGTATCATTTACATATCTTGAGTAACCACAGTCAAAAGTCAGTAGGGTTTTGATAAAAGTTTAAAAAAAAATTTAATTATAGCAATCCTCAAAAAAGCTCAGCTACTTCGTGAGTAAGTTCCATTTTTACTAGACTTGATTTTAAAGAGAAAAATGTCAGACCTCTGGTACAGGACATGAGACGACTTTAGGAGGACCTACACATAAACACACTGTGTGTACGTGCCTGTGCTCAGTTATTTTTAACAGAGACTGTTAAAAATAATGAAGTTAAATTCAATTAATAATATTACAACAAATCCTGTCTCAAGGTTATTCAACTGTTTGCTAAAAACCCTGGAATAAACAAGTCAGAGTAAAAGATTGCTGACAATCTTCCTACTTGGACAATACTTCAGGGATTTTGACAGTTTGTATCATTTTGTGGCACCCTTTCTGCCTCAAAATGATACATTTTTATTGTATTTCTACCTTTTGCTTCTGCATTAAGTAGGAACACATAGAAAAGCAAAAAAAGTTTGAATGTAATCTCAGAAGCGTGTGATTGTGTGAAAAGTCTCCAGGCAATGAGAATCAAGCATTTAATACAGCCATGAACACATTAAAGGCTCAAGTATGTAAAGTCTTTCCTGCAGCAGGCTGTGGTTGTTCGCAGGTGCTCTCTCTCTCGCTCTCTCTCTCTCTCTCTCTCTCTCTCTCTCTCTCTCTCTCTCTCACACACACACACACACACACACACACACACAGAGAGAGAGAGAGATAGCATCAACAAAGAAGTCTACAGAACGAGTGGGAAGCTGTTCTACTTTCATGCTGCATGGTGACATATCACCTGCAAGCAATGGGACCTGCTTTTTTCAAATCAGACAATATTTTTCCTGGAGCAGCACTTCACTACGTGATACTCAGCAAATGTCTGAATGTTTTTTTTAAAAAAACTGTTTCAAATCAATGTTGAAAAATACCGTCATTCATTTCACCCTTTGTTTATTTAATTTAAACCTTTTTAAAGTCCGTAGCTTGGTTACATGGTCATGGTTACAATAACACACACCTGGAAATATTGAATATTGGTCTACCCTTTAAAGTTCAGTGTTGATGGTTTTCACCCCCTCTCTCTTGTTATTTTCTGTCAACTCTAGAATTGATTTTTTTGCCTCTTGTATGAACAGCCAACATATCTGGCTTTTGTGTGTTATATCACTATGCCCTATAGCTGAATGTGTATACAAATCTGGTAAGTGGAGAAATACACAGAACCACTGACAGTTCTGTGTCAGCGTTTCTGTGTGAAAGTGAGTCCATCACCATAACCTCTGTAAACAGCATTAAATAGACGGGTACAGAAGTTGTTATGGAACTGTACTTCATCTGGTTTTGTTAAAAATTAAAGTAAGAGCTAAATTTGAGTCACTGAACCTATTCTTTTGTGTTGTTGGTGCTTTTTGGAGCATTTTAATGGAATTTGCTGACTAAGAATAAAATGACTTGCTATGTAGTACTGGCCCGCCAGTGTTCACTTTTACTAAGTATAATTTATGGATGTGTGTTGTTGTTTCTTATGACATGTGTAAAAATAAATCACTGTGGTTATATTTTTGCATAGAGTGGACACACTAAGTGGCAAAATTCAGACACTTGTCCAGTTTGTGGACCATGTAGGATAGTCTTGATACCAGTGAATAGACTGGTATCTTTTAGTCAAGCCTCTTTCACACACTCTTTTTTTAGGCCTAGGCACTTTTAAGACACTCATGCAGCTGCACTGGGGACAATTCAGGGTTCAGTACTTAACCCAAGGATTCTTGGACAAGAGGAGCTGGGAATTGAACCACCAGGATTTACATACCAAGTCACAGATATGTTGTCTATTTAAGTTGCGATGAAGGCCACACGCCAAACTCATCAGGCAATTAAGTTACTCTACAACCTAGAAGCATGCTTGAGTTTTGACATCTTCTGTCTTTCTGTTCTTCTCTGTTCTTCTCTGTACTTCTTTCAAGTGGGTGAACTTGTGCCAAAAGCCCCTACAGTGTTAAAACCCAGTCTCAAAGATGAACATCTTGTTAAATATATTCTTTCCCCTTCTGCAAGTTCTGCATGTTCAGTTTGGGTCAAAAGACAGTATCATGATAAGTTACTGGGAAAACGAGTCAGTCTTTTTAGGCATGCTTGATTTTTCACAAGCTTTCTCCTGAGAATGTTTAATACAGTCAGTGCCTCGGTATTTAAATTTCTAAGACATTTCTTTGGCTTTAATTTCTTCCATACTTCCAGATTTACCACTGGAATAAATCTTAATAAATTACGTTGGCACAGGACTCTTATCGAAATGACATATTTTTCAGTGAAGCAAGTAATGTTTACAATCAACACGGAAATAAGGTACGCACATTTTTGGAGGGTCTGATCCTTTCTTTCAGTTATTGTATCAGACTGAAGGGAAGCGTCTGTACAATGAGCCAAAACAGCACACATACTGAATGTCTGATGCAAATGCACACCCACAACAACAGGAATTCAGTAGAAAGTAAGAGCAGCAGGTTTGTGGCTTCTCAGTGTCACCTTTCATTCTTGTTTTCTTTTTCAGCTTCATCTTACCTGGAGAGGACCATGATAGTCTGCATCTGTTTTGTCAAAGTGAGGAGAATTTTAGTCATAACCCCACACTAAATATAAGAGATATGATGCTTCATATTTGCTATTTCCTGTCTGGATATTTCATTCGGCCACATTATAGCATGGAAAGTTGCAGATGCCTCATACTGGTACTACTATGAATGTGTGGGTTTACTACTCTCATACTCCCATATCTGAAATAAAACTTCTCAATTACATTGATACACTGAAATCAGCGAGACTGGTGAAGGGTTAATCATTTGTATTAGTATCAGTAAGTACAATGATTTAGCATCTCCTGTTGTTTTATTTAATTCATTAAAATGGCAAAGTTCCCATCTTTGCGTTCACATGAATTTGCCTGAAACACACTTGACAGTAAAAACAGACCTAATAACTGAATGTCAGATGATGTTTTAATATGTGAATGGGAGACTGGAAATAAATCCAGTGCTTTTTTATTCTCTGCCTGCCTCATACAGCAGGCTGAATTTAAAAATAATAATAATAAAAAAAACACTAATAAAATCTTAAGTCAGGTCTTTTTAACATAAATGACTAACTGGTCAAAACTCTTTCACATATCATCAGAAAGTCAGATTCTATTATAACAGACTCGTTATCTCAAGACATCAATCATCTTTATTTCAGTTTTCTATCAGAGTGGGTTTTCTTGTTCCTCTCAACGTTCAGACCAAGAGGTGTGATGCAGATAAACAGATTTAAAATGAACGGAGGAAAAGGAAGTAGGCCTACACAGAATATTATTGTCATGACTAAAGCTCTAGTTTTTGCACAATAGCACTGATAGCCTCATCACGGCACTAGATAGCACACACACACACACACACACACACACACATATGTATATAACAGATGTGGAAAATTGCAAATGTTGAAGTGTTTGTGTTCCCGATTCCTGCCGACTGACTTTGAAATTGTGAGCAGTCCACCTGTCCAGTATAGAATCAGCCTCTTTCCTAGCAGCAGCAAAGAATGGCTCAAGCCCCAAAACAACCTTCCCCAGTGTTATAGTTTCACCAAATGTGAAATTTGTATGTTTCACTTTTCTGACACTATTCCATAGCTCAGCAATTATTAGATTATTATATAATGATTACAAGATTAATACATGATTTAGTATGCAGAAACCAGTATTGCATATTGCATATGTAAGACTATTTTTTTAAAAATATTAATGCCTTGAAGAGAATATTTGTAAGAGGCATACCCTGTTTTATAGAAACTGCACTACATTTTAAACATCGACTGTAAATTTCATGTGATTTCATGTTCAGTTAACGCAGGGCTTTTAAGTTGATCCTCCCGTTTCGCTAGCTAGCATATAACTTGTGATTTCAGCAGTTCTATTGGTCAGTTAGCAATAAATCAGACTAAGATAGAAGAGCAGAATGAAATGTGTTATTAGAAAGATGCTCTAAGCCTTTCACAGCGGTAATACACTCTTTACCACTGCACTGTTATTTCCTGGTTTCAGCTAACAAGATGGCTGCAGCTTTTACAAAAGTCTGGAGAGGAGTTTTCACTTTTGTGCCTTTTTTTATTAATAACTCTTGTAACTCTCCTCATCCATACGTCCAACACTGTATACAAGTCTACAAGTTCCACAACAACACACCTCATATTGACAGAACAAAGCACATGCTCTGGGTTATGTTAGTTATTAAAAAACAAACATCTAATGTAATACAACACACCAAAATCATTTCCAAACCTTAACACACACACACACACACACACA
>NW_024582927.1:142832-146855 GCF_018398535.1 Haplochromis burtoni
CACACACACACACACACACATTTAGCCAACACATAAATAAAACGTGTTTAATAAACATTATGAACGTCTCGATGTACTTGGTGCCACTAACGTGCAGTAAATGACGGAGGATGTCATTCTGATGCTAAAAGACTGAGAGTGAGGTAGAAATGAACTTTAATCATTTATTACATGAACACTAGGACAAAAAAGTCCAACTGAATGTTTCAGTCCCTGAGGGCACAATTGTTTAAAAAAACAGAGTCATTTTAGTGGCCTGAAGAGTCCTCACTTCACAAAAAGTAAAGAACAAGATTTTTTCAATCTGTTTTGTATACTTTTAAATAAATAAATGTTAAATACATTAAAAAAACATTAATATTTTATATTTTATGTATTGACCATACAAATGAGAAGATAAAATGCTTTTTCTGTTCACTATTTCACCTATAGCTGAGAAACTGCACAGTAAAATGACCATAAACTCTTTCGAGAAACATTCTGTAGATGAAAAAAAAAGTTAAAAGATTAATACTGCAGTTTGGGGAAAATGGATGAGTGAAATTGCTCTAAACTGTTCAAATCTCTGAAACTGAAATGGGCTCAGGTCTATAAAAAGAGAGAGCTCGGCCACACACGTCCCACTGTGCAACAGGACCTCTCTGTCACCATTTGATTTACCTCATCATGATCGTAAGCTTTAATAGTGCCAAATGTTTTAGTGTGTGCGTTTTTAAACCGCATGCATATATTAACATATCAAAGTTAAATGCACTGTAGTATGAAATCGTCACCTTTGATAAATCTCAAAATTATCATCTTAAATAGCTTCCCAAAGATTTCTGGGCCCTTCATCCTAACGAGATGCCCTCTCTGTTTTCGGTGTCTGTGTATCTGTGTATCTGTGTATATGCTGCTTTTGATAAAATTTTGATTTGAAATATTTGGACTGACTGTACATCCTTGTTGACTGAGTGTTGCCATCATCGCAAAGTTTTTAAAATATGCTCTGAACATCTCACTCTGCATTGAGTCCAATTAAATAACTTTTGAAAATTTATTGTAAAACAGTACGATTTGTGCTTACCGGAGAAGCGTATGCAGAACCTCCTCCTTGCCACAGTCTTCCTTTTCTCAGGTACTTCGAGGGAGAAATGATTCAAGGGGGGAGTAATTCCACAGGAAATATGGTTTTCAGCAACTACGACTTCAAGATGTATGACAGATAGACCTTATTTTGAGGAAGACTGCAAAGTGTGGTTGGCAACACAAGAAAAAAGTAAAAAAAAAAAAAAAAAAAAAAAAAGGTATATTTCACAAAAAACCCAAACAACCCAACAACAAAAAGAGCACATACAATTTTCAGCTTAATGTTTAATTTTACTCAGCAGTGCTGTGCTTTTTTGTTTTAAAGGAAAATATAATTAAACGTTAAATATCAGAATCAATCTTGGACATCTTGACCTGAAATAAATGTTTCTGGTACTGCTTTATGTACAAAGACCAGAATAAAAAGATACGTGTTCAGCACTCACCTGACTATCTGAGAGCACGAGGACACATCAAAGCAGCACAACATCAACTTATATTTATACCCAGAGCAGGAGATGGGGGAATGTAAAGCTCATGTAGTCAGCAAATCAAAACACACCAAGAAACTGCAACAAAAACATTTCCAAACTCTGCTGTGACAACCTAAAAAAAAATCTGTCTGTTGGAAAGTAAACTGTTTTATACCTGAGCAAGAAGTGCAAACGGATTTATGAAAGGTTCCGACAGTTTTGACAAAATAACAACTTTTTCCGTCTTCCCACATAGCTCACCTTCTTCTGTCCATTCTTTCACGCAGGTTATGTCTTTATTCACCAGTCAACAGCACATCAGCATGACAGGTCTTTCAATTTAGGCTTGCACCAGAACTGCAATACAAGTGTGCAAATTTTAAAAAGTGACATTTAAAAGTGTTTTTCAATCTAAATCTATGAGGCACGAATGAAACAGGAAAAAAGTGAAAAACTGCTTTTCTAAGGAAGCACCTCTCTTCTTCTTAATGGACAATTTCAATGAATCAAACCCCAGCTTTGTATCTTCCTTCTGGGCATCCACTGAGTCTGGAAGGCAGACCAACGGCCCATCCGTGAGGCAGATATCTAAACCACATCGGGTCTTTGCAGCAAAATGCCAAAGAGCAGAATTCAAGTAAAAAAATTTATTAAAAAAACAGAAAGAAAGAAATCTAAAATTGTTTCATCACAAAGAAGCATGTCACACAATCTGAAAATACATCTATAGAAGTAATAATTTCTATTTTGTGAGTGTGAATCAATTCTTCACTGGTTCAGATTGGTGTGATATTCTTGAAGCCTACAGGACTCTGGACAGTGTGTCTATAACACTGGAACAGGGTTTTGGGTGAAGTTGAAAAAGCAAACATGTACTGCAAAATGTCAGAGATTTGCATTTATTAGTTTAGTTTCTACATGGAATCAAGACCACATTCCTTGTTTATGTCTTAAAAGTAACACAAGAAGAATGCAGATTTTTAAAAATATTTCTTCAAATTTAAGTTAAAAAACTAAAAGTAGGGCTCATGAAATTGAAAATTGACATTTCGATTGACATCAGACTGTAAGTTAATGATGTGTGACTAGAAAATGTGTTTCCTTCCAGTAATAGTACATATATGTGCAGCATGGGAGTGCCGTCCATGCTTTATTTGACAGCTTACTCTAATCTATACAGCACTTTGTTGATCACTACCTGGAATTCCTGGTTTCTCTGAGCTGCTATGTCTGTTTATTGTCTCAGTGCTGGAAGACCACAGGCTTTTTTCCCGGTACATACTATGTACATTCCTCTGTCTGTCGTGAAAGTAAAGCAGTTAAGGTTCCAAAAAGCAGACCATTTCTGCTTGAAGGGTTTTTCTTGTTTCCATCGATTTTCACACTCAACTTGAGGTCTTTCATTTCAAAAAAGAAAGTGTAGCCAGATGACAGCAATGAAAGGACTCAGCAGTTCCTTCAGGTCTGAACACCTGAAGGAACTGGCTTATTTGTCCTTCCTCAGTGATACAGATATCTGCTGAAAGGTATGGCTTTGCACGTACACCTGATGCTGCAGTTATAGCTGAGCTCAAATATGAGTTAGTACCATCTCTTACTGTGTGAGTAATGTTCTCGTGTGAATATTGGCAGAGTGAGAAAAGCTTTGATGACTGTACTTTCTCATTCCACACATGTCATTGTGATGAGGTGAAAATTCTTTTTTTTTTTTTAATTGTCTTTTTTTGCTGACAAGCTTTTGTTCTGAGTACTGTTACTGATGATGTGTCTGTATGATTCAGAGCGAAAACATAAAAATATTGTTAGTATGTGTTAGTGATTCAGTTCTTCCTTCACAAATGTGTTGGATTTTAAGGCTGATTCAGCTGATTCAGTCCAAAATGGGGCTGACTGTGTGTTTCAATCGAGGTCAAATCCTACCAGTGTGAAGCTGACATTTTATAGTGAAAGTCCTGAATTCAGAATTTCAAAGAAATTAGATTTGGCATATTATCTCCTGTAGTTTAAAGTTTTGGAAGAACAAAATCCATGGATATATGAAGTATTCGCTCTCTCCGGTTCTCTACAGCTAGAAAAAGAAAAGCATTTTGACCTTTTAATTTTTAGGTCTGATTTTAAATCCAGCCCTCAAACACTGATGATTTTGAGTTATCTATTTTCACTTCATTTTGTTCTCAACAAATTACACACCATATGTCATATTTTGTGATCCCTTAATTTCAGTTTGATTTCCAAATAGAAAACCTTTTGAGACACTGCCAAATAGAATATAAAACACTGCTGCATTACTTTGACTTTTTTCAGGTACAGTACCAGTGTGTTGGTAATGACAGTGTTTAAACCTTCACATCTAGAATATTCACTCTAACCAGCATTATTAATGCTCATTTGGCCATGGCACCTTTAATATGCAGAACCAGTCAGCACCTTATTTTCTTAACCCAGGTAACCCTAACCCTGCGCGCGCGCGCGTGTGTGTGTG
>NW_024582927.1:146875-225841 GCF_018398535.1 Haplochromis burtoni
TGTGTGTGTGTGTGTGTGTGTGTGTGTGTGTGTGATAATACTTGTGGCTTATAGAGCAGTAGGACTGCTTATACTTTTTGGGCATGTAAGGGTCATGCAGAGTCCCTAATTGAGCATCCACCCTGACAGCAGATCTATGATCTCCTTGGTTGAGCTAAAATATACCATTTTATTTCACTTGGCATCTTAATTAATGAAAGTAATATCGTAAACACAATAATATAATCTTCCATTTATAATGTCAGGAAGTCGAAATGCAGTCATGGTTCTTCGCTGAAATTTTATCTGGATTTGATCTGACTCAAGCAGGAATCATATACTCATACAAAGTAATATATCATGTAAGTCAGCGTTCAAATACAGTCATATGAGGTCACAGTTAGTCATGTTACATTTACCCACATACTTTCATATTATCTTATTTAATTCTATTGGCAGCAATGTTGGACTGTTATTGTGTTACTGTGTGCATTAACTTGGTGGCCGCCGGGATTAAAGCCAAATAAAATACAATTTTTGACTGAATAAAATGTGGATTTTTCTGGATTTGAACAAATAAGATAAGAGAACTAAATGAAGCCAGACTGTTTTCAGTTTTCTTACTAATTTCTGTGGCAGATGAGCTCAACTTAATCGTAACTAGGTAACTTGATAAAAAAGGTTGAACAGGATAAATAATGTTAGCAGGATAGGACAGATTTTCTCAGCTGTCATCTTAGAACTTTAGCTAGTATAGAGTCATTATTACTAACATGTCTAGTAGGCATCATTTATCAATATTTAGTATCTTTTGGTTTCCTTTGGAGTGAACACAGATTCTAACAGACCATCTTTTTGTCATTCATACACATAATGCTGCTGTAATAGAATTTGTTTAGTTAGATAGCAAACTGTGTCTGTGAGCATGCATTTGTCTTGTATATTAACACTGTTCATTAGACCTAGGAGACCATAGGAGCTTGATGTAGACTGAAGTTGGCCTACAAAACAAAAAACCCTGCTGATCAATATATATTGTATGAGAAAAGACAAAAGGACATCATCACAGAAATCAATTGCAAAAGAAATACACACATTTTTATTTGCAAAAGAGATTTAAACTTTAATGACACAACCAAGTGATTAAATCAATGTTATAAAGAACAAAGTCTTAATTAAACATAAATAAACATAAATACTTCCATAAATCTTTTCAGTGGACTTATGTTAATCCTACCAATACAGCGCTCATGTTGATTTAAGTCTTTTCTACTTCTGGCTGCGTGACTTTCTGTTCTGTGCTTTTTGGTTGTCAGCAGCTGAATCGGTCATAATCGACCGCTTAGTGTTCTTGCTCTGTGTCTAAGCGCCTCTTTGGATGACAGAGTTAAAAAGAACTTGTTTTTCACTATAATGTAAAGGAGCTGGTTGGGTGGCAGTGCCAGTCTGCTCATATGAAAATTCATTTAGTAATGAATAATTACTTATTGTTTTTAAACTGCTCGGAAATTTTATTTCCTTGTGTCAGAATGCTTGTTCTGTGTAAATCTGTAATCATTTCAGTATCAACAACCTCAAATGGTACACGAATAGATTTTTTTGGAGAGGAAGTATTAAAGCAGTAAGCGGGGGGAAAGCCCAGTAACATGCTGTATGACATTCTAACAGGTGTAAACAGCTCATTCTGAGGTTATTTTTTTGTGTTGTCAAAGGTCATCTAACCTAACAGAATGCCACTGAGGCACAACGGAAGCTCAAGAACCTTCAAAGCTTTATTTTCTTTAGAAGGTTTTGTCATTATTATTAACCTTATTAGGTAACCTGTGCCTCAGGACTGAGGCAGCTTTTCTCACTTGTTTTTTTCTAAATTAAACTGATCACATCTGATGCAGTTATTTTTTTTTAAATCCATCTTTATTTTAAAATTTCTGTTCAGTTCATTTCATAAGTTCATTTAATTATTTAACTCATTTGTTACTTTAAACATAATCTGTTGCTACAAGGTACAAAGTCTAGCGTTTCAATACGCATATTACATAAACATTACCATGCTGTGTGAACATATATATGCTACTACTTTTTGCATTGCTGTATTTGCTTCACCAACATACAGCTTATTAATGGCAATACCGAAAAGAGAAAGAAGAGCAGATTGCTGTAGGTCATTTGTTTATTCCTCCATTATTATATCCTCTCTTACTAAAATAGAGTCTGTCTATAATTTTTAGGATATATAAAATATACCATTCATTGTGTACATTTTTTCATACAGGAATGTCTTCTTTTTGGCTACTTTCAGAAAAAAATAGGTCAGCAAACCAAATGATTCGACAAATCAGAGGGTAACACCGTTGTTGCTGCTGCTGAGTTCAGCCAGTCAAATGTATATTACTCTTGGTTTGTCATGCCTGTAAGCAGTCAACACAACCAAACTGGGATGTCATAACTACAGAGAAAGAGACCTTCAGTGCCAAAGAGTCCATAATATTTCACTTTGACTTCTATGAAATAATTAGTTGTCTTAAAAATTATATTTTGATCAGGGAAACTAGAAAACTGTGAGCTATTACGTTTCATAAGTGACCTTTCCAAAACTGCTGATCAGTGTCACATAACTTAGACTAGGCTTAGACTTTGCTGCTGTGAAACGCTTCATAAACCATATTCTCTGTGTGATGGTAGTGTAAAAGGAAAGCGCAAAAGTATGTGAAGAAGAACCACCAATCTAAGAAGAATGTTAGATGTATGTGGAAAATAAATGTCGTTGAACATTACACTGCATTTTACATTTTCCAGCCAAATCGCCTATTTACTCAAGAGCTGTGAAACAGAAGAAGTCTGAGTGACCATGGTCACCAGGTTCCACAGGTGGATTTTATAGCCATAATGCTACCAGTTATTTTACAGATGTATCTATAAAATAACTGGTTAGCCTGCTTTGAGCATTTTTGCCATTTTCAACTATGACTTTTATGTATCTGGATATGAGGAGTGAGGAGAAAATTCAGCCTTTCCCATATGGAAAAGATATAATATATATATATAATATATATATATATATATATATATATATATATATATATATATATATATATATATATATATATATATATATATATATATATATATATATATATATATATATATATATATATATATATATATATATATATATATATATATATATATATATATATTATATATATCACTGCACCGAGTGCACAGATTACCACTGGGACCACTGTTACCTTCACCCTCCAGCTAATCTTGAGTTTTCTTTCTTCCTGATGCTGCTTTCATTTGGTATACTTGCATCTACCACTATGACCGTCCTCCTCTGCTTGTCTACCACTGCAATGTCCAGGTGGTTAGCCATTAGCCGTTAGCCACCAGTTTGTCCGTCTGTATCTTAGCAGTTATCTTGCTCTCATTTCTGGAAATCTGGCCAAATTTATTAAACACCCCCAAAACATGACTATCCAGAGTTGGGACGAGGAAGCAGAGTTGCAGTCTTACAGCTTCTCTCCTCCTGCTATCCCCCCAAAACCTCATCTCTGTAGAGACTGTGTCAGCTCCCAAACAGACAACAAAAAAAACCCCTAAAAACCAGCAAAAAATGACTTAAATATAAAAATCACAAAGAAAGAACAATATTGTATCCACATCTGAACCAAAGAGTAAAACAGTGAAATGAGGATTATTAAACATTAGGTCTCTCTCTTCTGCTAGTACATGACTTAATAATTGATCAACAAATCGATTTACTTACAGAAACCTGGTTACAGCAGGATGATTATATTAGATTAAATGAATCAACACCCCCGAGTTATTCTAATCATCAGAAACCTCGAAGCACAGGCTGAGGGGGCGGTGTGGCAGCAATTTTACACACCAGCCTATCAATCAACCAAAGACCAAGACAGACTTTTAATTCATTTGAAAGCCTGATGCTTAGCCTCGTCCACCCCAGCTGTAAAACTCAGAAACCAGTCTTACTTGTTATCATCTCTCGTCCACCTGACTCTTACAGAGTTTCTGTCTGATTTTTCAGACTTTTTATCTGATTTAGTGCTCAGTTCAGATGAAATAATTATTGTGGGTGATTTTAACATCCATGTAGATGCTAAAAATGAAAGCCTCAACACAGGATTTAATCTCTTATTAGACTCAATTGGCTTCTCTCAAGATGTAAAAGAACCCACCCACCACTTTAACCACACTCTAGATCTTGTTTTAACATATGGAATAGAAACTGAACATTTAACAGTATTTCCTGAAAACCCTCTCCTGTCTGATCATTTCCTGATAACATTTACATTTACAATAATTGATTACACAGCAGTGGGGAGTAGACTTTATCACAGTAGATGTCTTTCTGAAAGCGCTGTAACTAAGTTTAAGAATATAATCCACCCACTGTTATCATCTTCAATGCCCTGTACCAACACAGAGCAGAGCAGCTACCTGAAGGTCGATCATCTTGTTAATAACTTTGCCTCCTCACTACGTACGACTCTGGATACTGTAGCCCCGTTGAAAAATAAGGCCTCAAATCAGAAGTACCTGACTCCGTGGTATAATTCTCAAACAAGTAGCCTAAAGCAGATAACTTGTAAGCTGGAGAGGAAATGATGTGTCACAAATTTAGATCATCATTTAGCCTGGAGAAATAGTTTGTTGCTTTATAAGAAAGCCCTCCGCAACGCCAGAACATCTTATTATTCGTCACTGATTGAAGAAAATAAGAACAACCCCAGGTTTCTCTTCAGCACTGTAGCCAGGCTGACAACATGTCAGAGCTCTTTTGAGCCAACCATCCCTTTAACGTTAACTAGTAATGACTTCATGAATTTATTTACAAATAAAATTTTAACCATTAAAGAAAAAATTACCAATAATCATCCCACAGATGTAATATTACCTACAGCTACTTTCAGAACCATTGATATTCATTTAGACTCTTTTTCTCCAATTGATCTTTCTGAGTTCACTTCAATAATTACTTCCTCTAAACATCAACATGTCTTTAAGACCCCATTCTTACAAAACTGTTCAAAGAAGTCCTGCCATTAATTGATGCTTCAATCTTAAATATGATCAACCTATCTCTAATAATTGGCTACGTACCACAGGCCTTCAAGCTGGCTGTAGTTAAACCTTTACTTAAAAAGCATCTCTAGACCCAACTGTCTTGGCTAATTATAGGCCAATCTCCAACCTTCCTTTCATGTCAAACATCCTTGTTGTCAAACAGCTAACAGATCATCTGCAGAGGTTTATTTGAAGAGTTTCAGTCAGGTTTCAGAGCTCAGCACAGCACAGAAACAGCTTTAGTGAAGGTTACAAATGATCTTCTTATGGCCTCTGACAGTGGACTCATCTCTGTGCTTGTCCTGCTAGACCTCAGTGCAGCGTTTGATACTGTTGACCATAATATCCTATTAGAGCGATTAGAACATGCTGTAGGTATTACAGGTACTGCGCTACAGTGGTTTGTATCATATCTATCTAATTTTTGCATGTAAATGGAGGGTCCTCTTCACACACTGAGGTCAATTAAAGGCCAATCCGTGAAAATACTATCGGACATAAATCGGTCAATGGTGCAAAAAAGGTTGGGGACCACTGCTATAAGATAAAGGAGCACATCAGTGTTTACTTTATAACCTGCCTTTGGTGGCTTTTTGGCAGCAACTGTGACATTCAGCAGTCGCCTCATTGTTCTGACACTACACACTAACTACACAACACACTAACTTTAGCATTCAGTCTCCATGAATCTGCAAACAGAGACACTCTCCAAGAAACTGTCTGACTGCCTCCTTCTCTGTCAGCTTATGTTTCTGCTTCAAATGGTTATGTGTTCTACTCCGAGCCAAAACTCTGTTTATAGCAAAGTCTGTGTTTGTGCAGATCAGAGATCTTCCACCACTAGAGCCTGTATTGGCTTGAAATACTGCCCCCTTCTGGCAGCATTTCATGTGACAGCAGAGATCCAGGGCATCTCTCCTGTTTTATCTCTCTCCATTGCTTCTCCAATGCATTCAGTGGCTTCCTCATAAACTGACATTTACAATAATGAATTATACAGCTGTGGGGAGTAGACTTCATCACAGTAGATACCTTTCTGAAAGTGCTGTAACTAAGTTTAAGAATAAAATTCTCCCACTGTTAGCATCTTCAATGCCCTGTACCAACACAGAGCAGAGCAGCTACCTGAATGCTACTCCAACAGAGGTCGATCATCTTGTTAATAATTTTATCTCCTCACTATGTACAGTAGCTCCTCTGAAAAATAAAGCCTCAAATCAGAAGTACTTGACTCCATGGTATAACTCTCAAACGTGGACCTTAAAGCAGATAACTCGTAAGCTGGAGAGGAAATAATGTGTCACAAATTTAGATCATCATTTAGCCTGGAGAAATAGTGTGTTGCTTCACTGATTAAAGAAAATAAGAACAACCCTAGGTTTCTCTTCAGCACTGTAGCCAGGCTGACAAACAGTCAGAGCTCTGCTGAGCCAACCATTCCTTTAACATTAACGAGTAATGGCTTCATGAAGTTCTTCACAAATAAATTTTAACTATTAGACCAATTATATATGCTTCCCTTTGGCAGTATCGTCAGAAGGCATAGCATACATTTTCACTGCTATGCAGATGACACCCAACTCTATCTATCCATGAAGCCAGATAACACACACCAATTAGTTAAACTGCAGGAATGTTTTACAGAAATAAAGACGTGGATGACCTCTAATTTTCTGGTTCTGGACAATAAACAGTACATTGCACAACAACTGAAACCAGCCCAATGAATGAACAGTGAACTGTGTCAGGGAACCCCCGATTTGATTTTCACCCAGGTGTCATTAACATACCTGAACCAATGACTTGGTGGTATTCCAGGGTAGGATAACAAAGCCCTCTTTTCCGCTTCTTCCACTTACAAGTCGGCCACAATGGTTGATATTGGGGAACCCATGGCACACCCATGTTTCTGTCTAATAACTTGTATGTGAAATTAGTGGAATTAAGACACAGTTCCTTCAAAATGTAAAAGAACCCACCCACCACTTTATTAACACTCTTGTCCTGACATACTGAATACAAACAGAATATTTAACAGTATTTCCTGAAAACCTTTTTTATTTGATCATGTCTTAGAAACATTTCACTTTACAATAATGAATTACACAGACGTGGGGAATAGATATCATCACAGTAGATTTCTTTCCATAAGGGATATAACCATAGCTGGACTGGCCATCGAGCATACCGGGTATTTGCCCAGTGGGCCGATGGTGATTCTTCGTTTTTATGGGCCGATGGGTTTTGTTTTGTTTGTTTGTTTTGTAACAGTATAAACAATGAAAGGTGGTGGATTGGCCAGATGCTGGCCGGTGTGTAAAAATAACTCAGTTGTTTGGTGGTGGCTATGGTGGAGCTTTCACAGAGGCCAGCAGGTGGATGAGGAAAAGGGAAGGCAGGAGGAGGAGAGACCCGAGGCGGCCGCCGGTCCGAGTGTCAGGTGAACTGAACTTCAGGTAAGAAGTTATGACCTGCAGTCTATCTGGGTCAGATATAAACCAAGTTTAGGTGGAGTTTATTTTCGTTGTGCTGACTTTTTACAGTCAGTTACAATAACTCGTACTGCTACTAGCTAGCATGTCTGGGTGGGTGCTATGATGTTACTGATAGTGAACTATATTTTATTCATAAGGTTAGTTATTAGAGTTGCCAACCATCCCATAAAAAATGGAATCGTCCCGCATTCAGAGAAAATATTACGCATTCTATTGAGCTAAAAAGGAACACAGTTTGTCCCGTACTTCAGCTAGAATGGAAAAAGACACAAAGCTGGAGTTATTCGGCTTCTTTAGCTGTCAGCTGCCTCTTCTTCTCTCATTCTCTCCCCTCCCTCTCCTGTTCTACTTCAATCATGAAACTGATCAATGATCAGCTGATCGGCTTTTCTCTCTTGTTTGTTTATCGCCCACTTTGCGCCAGAAAGAGGAAACCAGCGGATGTCGCGCTAAACAACAGCAGCACGTTTAAGCTTGATCAGCTGTTGTTAGAATTTATTTAATATTAATTTCTAGTATCAGCTGATGTTTGCTGGAGCCACAGCTGTAAAGCTGCTGGTCATGATATCGTTTGGTTATCTGGTGAGAGGGAAACATGAAGATGAAACCAGGAGATGTCCTTACTGAATCATCAGAGCTGAACAGGTGATGGAGAAACAGGTTTACCTTTTAGGTGACATGAATGAGTTGAAGGGAAGTTATGAACTGTTTCTGAGAGACAAATAACACCAGGATCCTTTTTTATGTAGCTGACAGCTGGTAACTGTGCAGGGGCGGGTCTAGCAAAGTTTTGCCAGGGGGCCAGGTAGGGCATTAACAGGGAAAGGGGGGCACAAAGAAATACTTTTCTTTCTTATTCTCATTTAAAATGTCTAGCTTTTATTAAATAATTATCTGAATCTTACAACCAAAGTTTTTATCTGATGTAAAATGTATAGAAATCATACATATACCAACAAGACTGTACATCACTGTCACAACAGCGTTTGTTTTCATTCAAAGGCTTTATGGCTTTTCCTATAATACCTGGTGGGCCGGTCTCTGTCAAAATGCCTGGGCCAATTTTTTGTCCCAGTCCAGCCCTGGATACAACTAAGTTTAAAGATATAATTTATCCACTGTTATCTTCTTCAACGCCCTGTGCAAACACAGTGCAGAGCAATGACCTGAACACTACTCCACAGGTCAGTTACACTGTTAATAATTTTATTTCGTCACTACCTAAAACTCTGGATACTGTAGCTCCTCTGAAAAAGAAAGCCTTAAAATTACAAGTACTCGACTCCCTGGTATAACTTTCAAATGCACATCTTAAAGCAGATTGTCATAATCATCTGGGCCATGTTGGCCCAGCATTCTTAGTTTCATGTATTTTTGTATTTTGTTCCTTATTTGACTTCCCCTTGTGACTTTTACCCATGTGTGCCCCTCTGTGTATCTGTGAGCCCTCGTTTCCCCTCGTGTTTTATTCCATGTTTTCCCCAGCCCGTTATGTCTGTGCTCTCCCCGTGCTCCCTCTCTCCTCCTGTCTGCGCCTCTGTGTACTTCCTGTTTTACTTTGACAGTCTCCCGTCAGTATGCGTCATGTTGTGTTGCTCCTGCCCTGTCTCGTTACGATTATCTGTGTCAGCTGTGTTCCCCGTGTGCTCCCACCTCCCTCGTTAAACCTCTGTGTATTTATGTCCGCGTCTCCCTCTGTTCAGTGTCGCATTCTCCCTCATTCATGGCCGTGTGTTTCTCTGTGTGCTAGTGTATTGCTTCCCAGTGTAGTTTCTTATCAGTTTGTTTCGCTGTTTCCCTCCAGCAATAAAGCTGTGTTTTGAGTTCATTCCTGCCTCTGTGAGCTTGCGTTTGGGTCCACTTCCTGCCTGCCACACAGCCGAATCATGACACAGATAACTCGTAAGCTGGAGAGAAAATAGCATCTCATTAACTTAGAAGATCATCATTTAACCTGGAAAAATTGTTTGTTGGTTTGAAAAAAAAATTAAAAGACCTGCATGAACCTGGAACATCTTACTATTCATCACTAATTAAACAAAATAAGAACAACCCTAGGTTTGTCTTTACCACTGCAGTCAGGCCGACAAAAAGTCAGAGCTCTGTTGAGTCAACCATTCCTTTAACCTTAACTAGCAATGACTTCATGAAGTTCTTCACAAATAATGTTTAACTATTAGAAAAAAATGCTCATAACCATCTCACAAATGTAGTATTATGTACAGCTTATTTCAATACCATTGATATTTATCTAGAATCTTTTCTCCCTTATTGAGTTAACTTCAGTAATTACTTACTCAAACCGTCAGAATGTATTTCCTGCAGGAAGAGCAATCTTGTTCTTAGAGTAGATTTTTCATTTTGAATATTTTAAGGACAAACATTGCAAATTTAAATGTAGTAATGTTATATTGGAGCATCATTATGACACTATTATGAGATTATTAATAGAAGTGACGCCATTACTTTATTAAGTGCTACTCTGCTATGTGGAATCATAATAAGATAAGATCTGCAATTACGGTATATTGTAAAAATACATGAGATTTCATGTCAATTTTAAGCTTCATCAAAGGGATTTGATTTAGTGTGTCGTTTTCTTTAGATTAATTGTGAAAAAATGCATTTATTCATTTTTACTCTTTACAGATGAAAAGTAGCACTCATATGATGTTAGTTTAAATACAATGGGGGGAAGGGTGCCCTCATCCCCGTGCTTCAGATCGGCCCTGTCCGTGGAACTAACGGGATTAAAATCACTGCGATACCAGGAGGAGTTGCCTGTTTTGGTGCTCATTACCGAAGCTGGGCCCACAGAAGCTGTCCTTTGCATACTGCATTTCCATCTGCCAGTTCACGGCCGGAGATATTTCCATCTACGCTGTAATCCCACGTATGCTCCTGTTTATCATGCCTGGGTACTGACAGGCTGCGGGACACAATGAGGACTGGTATCCGTGTCATCGCGCAGCCTGGAGCTGTCTGGCCTCAGCACGTTAGCAAGCTAACCATTTTTTTCTAAGCAGAAGCCCTGCATTGCTTCGACATGCTAAAGGATTTCATGAACAACACACGGGAGGTTTCCTCCGACTTGCCTGGAATACTGCGCACGGAAGTGCAGCGAGGAATCGTCAAGGTTTCCGACGACCGCAAGAAGCAGAGGATCCACAGGGCGTCTGTTGCTGTCTGACAGCCCCGACCAAACATGGCTTTACGGCTGCTTTTACAGGATATTACTGCCTCAGATTTCTAACATATAAACAGGAGATACGAGTTGACAGCATACGCATCATAAAGTGTTTGAATGGCGGCGTACACACTGTGTGCTGTGAATGGGACTAGGCGCTTACTGGCCACCGGCACAGGTTGTGTGAAAAGCACCGAGATATGACATGCACAAGAAAAAAGAGGAAAGCTGCTTTTGCTTCTTTAAACCTTTTGATTTTTAAAGGTAGTGTGCAACACTTTTTTTTAATACAGATTTGGTCCACCGGCAACGTTACTTATGCTTCTGTTTTTAGGCTAGAAGCCAGGTGCATCACCGTATTTCATGTAGACTGCAACAGACGTCTGGACAAGCAACCCACGGCAGGTAAGGAGCTCAGTATGACTGCCATTTAATATTGCCTACACAAAATGTCACACTTTCTGCTTCTGTGTGCCTGTATATTTATCTGAGTGCAGTAAGCTCTTGCTGGCATTTTTCTAGCATCCTCCTCTAGGCCCAGACAATTGCAGCTTGCTAAGACTGTTGCCCTTTGTCTGCCCCAGCCTCTACAGGGTGAGCACCAAATGAGGGCCTCTGAATGTAGAACAAATCAGAATGTTGAAGCATGCCTCAGAGCAGCATAAATGATGTTGATGATAAATAATACAGGATTTCCAGCAGCTATACAACCTTGATCAGCACTGGGACTGCCAACTTATTTAGTATCATTTGATGTTTGGGCCATTCACAGAACACAGAACAAACTCCTGGGGGCATATAGACAACGCTGTTTCAGGTTTTGAGACAGCCACCCTCCTTAAGGCTGGACTGTAGCACCCGGTGGCCCCCATGTCCTCAACAGACCTGTAGACTCCATGTAGGGAAGCCTGATGCTGGGTGCAGCTGTCAGAAACCAACAATGTACATCTCATCCAGTGAGCTTTGTCGCCTCCTCCCACCGATGTAAAGCTAGAGGTACTGGGTTGCTGTTGCTACCCAGTTCCTGACAGTGACTCTGCCCTCCGCCGCCAACCAACTTTCAGCTTGACAAAGCCCCTCCTTTAAGATGCACAGCCTCTCTCACAGAATTCACCACAGCTCCCAGCCTGTGGCTTAGCAGGGCTTCAATTCGTGTTGACAGTGTGCTCTTAGCTCTGTATTTTTGTAAATCCTATCAAATTAACTTCAACATAAATCCTAAAACGTCAGCAAGAGAATTCCTTCGGTAATGTGTGTTTTCCAATGGTTGTCAAATTGCTGTTTTAAACTGTCATCTCAGTGCTAAATTAGAAACATCCAGTGTACCTACAGTTAAACTCATAAGGAACAGTTATTCCTGCCACCTAGTGAAGCCAGGGATTTGAAACTCTGCTCTAATCCTCTTCTACCAAATAAACAGGGAAGAGCAGCATTGCTTTTTCACTTTTTGATATAGTCTTGAACAAAGCTAAAGTTTGAAGTGTTGGGATGTTTTGTTTTTACAAAGTGGGTTTGGGATTGAATTTGCTAATACAAGTTTAAATGTAGTGTCATCAATGATGGTTAGCCTTCCCGAAGCAGAAATAAAATGTGCTGAAATTAAGTCACCACTGTAATGCAGTGCTCTGGTTTCTCTGCATTGAAGAGTTATCATTTAAACCACAAAGTGATATTTTAGTTAGACATATCCACAAAACTGTATTTAAGAGTGTTCTGGTCTTCTTTCCATGTGGTCGTGGTAGCACTGTTCTTTTTGAGAACAAAGCTTTTTTTCTTGCAGCCGTGGTATGGATGCCATTCTTGTTCAGTGTTCTTCTCTTACTCTTCTCCTCATCAAACTGAGGTTATTGTACTCAGCCCTGAAAATCTTAGAAATACGACATCTAACAAGATGCTTATTCTGGATGGCATTACCTTGGCCTCCAGTAACATTGTGAGGAATCTTGTGTTACTGGGGAATGTCCTTCAATGTGCCTATTAAACAAATATGTTCTGCTTTCTTCCATTTGTGCAACATCTCTAAAATTTGAAATATCCTGTCTCAGAGTGACGCTGAAAAACTAGTTCATGCATTGATTACTTCTGGGCTGGACTATTGTAATTCATTATTATCAGGAAGTCCTAAAACTCCCTGTCAATCATAAATCAAATTTAAAATCCTTTTCATTACATACAGAGTTTTGAATAATCAAAGCCTGTCTTATCTTAAAGATCTCATAGTACTGTATCACCCCAACTCCTGCACTTATGACAAGTGCAGGGGTTGGAGTGATACAATATGATATTTAAAATTAGAATGGGAGGCAGAGCCTTCAGCTTTCAGGCTCCTCTTTTGTGAAACCAGCTCCCAGTTTGGATTCAGGAGACCGACACCCTCCATACATACTTCCCAACCTTGAGACCTCAGAATTAGGGAGACATTCAAAAGGGCTGTTGGATTTCATGTTTATTTATCGGATGAAATAATAAATGTTACCGTTATTATTGTCCGGCCGGAAACAGCGGGGGTGTCCAAATTCAGAGGCTGCGTCCACCTGAGGACATGGCCTCCGCGGTCTAAGTGGTCCTCCAAAAGCCGGGTAGACCGGAAATGAGCGACTGTGAAATTGGGCAGTCTAGCCTTCAGAATTACGTCACAAGCTCCCTCGGTGGAGTGAAACTCTGCCATCTGCTTCTTGCTATCTAAAATATAACCAGACGCTGGCATAAATTTTTGACCATCTCACACTTCCGTTTAATCAGTTTACTGTTTGACATTTATTCAGCTGTGTGAAAACCCCAGAGGAATCCTCCTGAGGATCCGAGGCGCGCACACACACACACACACACACACACACACACACACACACACACACACACACCACACACACACACACACACACACACCACACACACACACACACACAGACAAAACATATTAAGGATTGTACATTAACATAAAACTGTTGTACACACACACATATGAAGAGAGAGAGAGTATGCATAGTATGCAAACGGCTACCAAACAGCCATCATAATTCGTCATACAATGAGAACAGGACAAATCAACAATTGACAATGACTAATTAATATTAAAATCTGTAACATAAGGTATTGTTTGGAGTTTAGTCTGTTACTGTTGCTATTTTTACCATTTCTTCTTGGAGCAACTGTAACACACATAATTTCCTTAGGGATTAATAAAGTATTCTGACTGATTGTTTCAGGATGACCTGCCATTATCCAATGACACATCTGCTTACCTGTATCTTTTGCTCGTTTCTCCTCCTCTTCTTTTCTCTTTTTTCTAAACTGAGCACCTGATGGCTTTGAACTTTTCTTGTCCATCTTCCATTGGTTTTAATTTTGCACTCCAGTATGAACACCCATCCCTCAACCCAAGGATCACCACAACATGATCTAACACACCTACACCTTAGTTCACAGATTCACTTTGTCTAAGGTGCATTTCTGAGATTTCACACAACCCAGGATTCAAATCATGAATACATAATGGGCTTGGATTTACAACATTATAAATGAAATGTGCTCTATTTGGAAGCAGCCGGCCCCTCCCTTTCGACGGGTTGTGTGTGAGACTTTAAATCATCAAACTGTAAATTTTAAATTGTTATTGATCCCTTTACCCCTAGTCCTAAAGTGTATATTTATTTTCTTACTCTTCTTATATATATTGTTTGTTTACTTGCACTGCTGTAACTGGAGCCTCGTCGTCTCGTCTCTCTATACAGGGAGTGCAGAATTATTAGGCAAGTTGTATTTTTGAGGAATAATTTTATTATTGAACAACAACCATGTTCTCAATGAACCCAAAAAACTCATTAATATCAAAGCTGAATGTTTTTGGAAGTAGTTTTTAGTTTGTTTTTAGTTTTAGCTATTTTAGGGGGATATCTGTGTGTGCAGGTGACTATTACTGTGCATAATTATTAGGCAACTTAACAAAAAACAAATATATACCCATTTCAATTATTTATTTTTACCAGTGAAACCAATATAACATCTCCACATTCACAAATATACATTTCTGACATTCAAAAACAAAACAAAAACAAATCAGCGACCAATATAGCCACCTTTCTTTGCAAGGACACTCAAAAGCCTGCCATCCATGGATTCTGTCAGTGTTTTGATCTGTTCACCATCAACATTGCGTGCAGCAGCAACCACAGCCTCCCAGACACTGTTCAGAGAGGTGTACTGTTTTCCCTCCTTGTAAATCTCACATTTGATGATGGACCACAGGTTCTCAATGGGGTTCAGATCAGGTGAACAAGGAGGCCATGTCATTAGTTTTTCTTCTTTTATACCCTTTCTTGCCAGCCACGCTGTGGAGTACTTGGACGCGTGTGATGGAGCATTGTCCTGCATGAAAATCATGTTTTTCTTGAAGGATGCAGACTTCTTCCTGTACCACTGCTTGAAGAAGGTGTCTTCCAGAAACTGGCAGTAGGACTGGGAGTTGAGCTTGACTCCATCCTCAACCCGAAAAGGCCCCACAAGCTCATCTTTGATGATACCAGCCCAAACCAGTACTCCACCTCCACCTTGCTGGCGTCTGAGTCGGACTGGAGCTCTCTGCCCTTTACCAATCCAGCCACGGGCCCATCCATCTGGCCCATCAAGACTCACTCTCATTTCATCAGTCCATAAAACCTTAGAAAAATCAGTCTTGAGATATTTCTTGGCCCAGTCTTGACGTTTCAGCTTGTGTGTCTTGTTCAGTGGTGGTCGTCTTTCAGCCTTTCTTACCTTGGCCATGTCTCTGAGTATTGCACACCTTGTGCTTTTGGGCACTCCAGTGATGTTGCAGCTCTGAAATATGGCCAAACTGGTGGCAAGTGGCATCTTGGCAGCTGCACGCTTGACTTTTCTCAGTTCATGGGCAGTTATTTTGCGCCTTGGTTTTTCCACACGCTTCTTGCGACCCTGTTGACTATTTTGAATGAAACGCTTGATTGTTCGATGATCACGCTTCAGAAGCTTTGCAATTTTGAGACTGCTGCATCCCTCTGCAAGATATCTCACTATTTTTGACTTTTCTGAGCCTGTCAAGTCCTTCTTTTGACCCATTTTGCCAAAGGAAAGGACGTTGCCTAATAATTATGCACACCTGATATAGGGTGTTGATGTCATTAGACCACACCCCTTCTCATTACAGAGATGCACATCACCTAATATGCTTAATTGGTAGTAGGCTTTCGAGCCTATACAGCTTGGAGTAAGACAACATGCATGAAGAGGATGATGTGGACAAAATACTAATTTGCCTAATAATTCTGCACTCCCTGTATACTGTACTGTAGCGGAGATGACAATAAAGTTTACTTTGACTTCAGCAGCAAGCAGGTGCACCGAGGGCTCTCGCGCTCACTTTTCGTGTATAGAATTTGAAAAACACATCGGTGCAAATTATAAGTCTGTATTATAATGTCTGGTGTTTTCGTGTTTGTTGGTTTGTTTTTATTTTGTTTTATTTTGCGAGTTGGTTATTAGATGCTGCTCCAGCCGGTCAGAGAATCCCCCGCCGCCCCGCCCTCTCTCTCTGCGCCGCAAGCAGCAGGCGCACCTCGCAAACGAAGGGCGCCCTTACTCCCAGCAAATGGGCGATAGAAAACCGATCGGTGCCTATGCCATTCCCAATATGCGCTGGCTGACGTCGGGGCAGCATGAGTACGAGCATTTTTTTTTTTTTTGCCAATGCCCGTGATGCCGCCCCACGAAAAAAAATTGAAAACGATGTGCTGGGAATTTGCTGATTTCCCCGGCTCAGATATTTGAAGTTTACACAGGTACATTCTCGTCTGAAAATATGTTAAAAGTTTATTTTGCAACCCAGAAAGAGTAATAAGAGTAATATTAAAACTAAGTAGCTGCAGTAGTAGTAGCCATTGTTGGAAACTGGAATTGGCTGGGCCAGTCTGGGATATGGTTTTTCAGTTTTGTTGTCCGGGTGGAAATTCATGAGAAATTCGGGAGAATGGTGGCTCCAGGAGATTTTCGGGAGGGGCACTGAAATTTGGGATTCTCCCGGAAAATCGGGAGGGTTTGCATGTATGCCTCTATACCGTAACCTTAAGATTATGCTTAAAACCCCCAAAAGTTGATTCTGTTCATCTGGACATATATAGCGTTTTCAATGTGAGAAACCTTTCATCGCTCATCCAGCCTCAGCTGACTGCAGGTTTCCGCAACCTTACAAAGAGTACACAATGACTGAAAGTAGCACCACTGGCGAAGAATGGGCTGTGAGGTCAGTTTCTTGATCAATAATGTGCAAATTGTCATGACCATTGATGAAAGACCACTGATCAATGGCCATGAGTACCATTCACAGAGAGTTTGGGAATGGCTGCAAAGATGGTCCCCTCTTCTATAGCCACTAGATCACGACCAAACCATGAGAGATGCAGGCTTTTAAACATGAACACTGATAAGGTGGATGATCTCTCTCCTTTTTAACCCAGGGTCCATGTTTTCCAGCAAGAACCCAGGAACAGTTTTCCACTTTGCCTCTGTCCTTTTGCATAAAGAAGGCAACAGCATTTCTGTAGCCTATTCACATGTGACTTCTTTGCATGGCGAAGCTTTAACCTGCATTTGTGGATACCACAGCAACCTGTGCTCATAGACTGTGATTTCTGGCAGTGTTCCTGAGCACAGTGATGTCCACGATAGAGTGATGTCTGTTTTTAATACAGTGCTGCCCGAGGGTCTGATGATTACAGACATTTGTCCAGATTCTCTGAATCCTTAGACAATATTTTGTTCCGCTTTTTCATTTTCATTATTATAGTTAGTTTCCTAATTGCAGAAGATAATAACATAAACTTTATAGGGCTGAACATCACACAGGGTATCAGAAGTATGAAGACACTGTGATGATCAGAGTTAGTATAAGCCTGTACACTCTGAGTAGTTTTATTGCTTTTTATTATTTGATCATGTTTCTCTTTAGTGTTTAGTAGTAGATCTTTTTCAGAATTTCAGTGTAGATGTTCAAATATAAATACAGCTTATTCAGTGTTTAGTTGTCCCTAGTCAAAAATAAAGGTTGTGAAATTTGACCAAACTGATAAAGATATTATGTATATTTTTATTTCAATTCAATTAGTTTTACATGTCCCAATCCAGCTAGCACTGGTTTGTTTCATAACTGTTATTATCGTTTTTAAAATGATTTTTCACACCTTGTTTAATTTTTTGGTTAAATTTTAGGTACATGACACTGAACACAAGTGTCACAGCAAATGGATATTTGCCACTAAAGTTCAGTAAAAGGAATAAAAGGGAGGGGATTTCACTTCAATTCTTAAATTAAAAAAATATTTTTTTAAAATTTGACTCTTAAGGGGTCAGGTGAGATTTTATTCCTCAAATTTGGTTGATTATATATGAAATGGCCCAATCGTCATGATTTTCAGTACTCATTTGTAGACTAACACGTGAAAACTCCCGGCGAAGTCATGTTGAACATTTCTGAATTATGTTTTAAGTATGTTTTTGACGTTGCCACCAAAAATGTGGTTTCTGCGTTAGAGAAAAAGAAGCCATGTGTTGTTTTGTCCTTTTAATCTGTGCTAGTAATACATGAGTGACTGAAATGATTTTTCATTTCTGATGAAGAGCCATCAAACGCCTAATTCTTGATCTCTTCTGGTTGTTTTCAGGACCCGTGTGAGGATTAAGAGGCAAGAGGAGAGGTCACAACAACGAAGGGACTTTGCTCGAAATGGAGCAATGTGTCTTGAGGTGTTCCTGTTTAGTGTAAACTACAAAAAGGAAGCAACCACGAGTACGGAGGAACGATTGGCAGACGAGGGAGGTGGTGGTGGAGTGGTGACTTTGTTGTCTAAAAAAAAGGTGTTATGGGTGGGGGGGCATTTGGGATGGCAAATGGAAATGAGAGCAGTGAAGGGCCTGTGGGGCCAATGGCAGCAGTGGTGGCTACTGCAGAAGGCATGGTAGCAGACAGTTCATCCTCCGTTATCTCTACGTATATTAAACTGGTGCTACTTGGGCTGATCATATGCATTAGTCTGGTGGGGAACTTGGTGGTTTCTCTGCTTGTACTCCGGGACCAGGCTCTGCATAAGGCACCTTACTATTTCCTCCTGGATCTGTGCCTGGCAGACAGCATTCGCTCAGCTATCTGCTTCCCCTTTGTGCTGGTGTCTATAAAAAATGGCTCAGCGTGGACCTACAGTGTGCTTAGCTGCAAGGTGGTAGCCTTCATGGCAGTGCTCTTCTGCTTCCATGCTGCCTTCATGCTCTTCTGCATCAGTGTAACACGCTACATGGCCATTGCACACCACCGTTTTTACTCGAAGCGCATGACATTCTGGACATGTGTGGCGGTAGTGTGCATGGTATGGACGCTATCTGTGGCAATGGCATTCCCGCCTGTTTTTGATGTGGGCACCTATAAATTCATTCGTGAGGAGGACCAGTGCATTTTTGAGCATCGCTACTTCAAGGCTAATGACACACTGGGCTTCATGCTAATGCTTGCTGTACTCATTCTAGCCACACATGTCGTCTACATGAAGTTACTTCTCTTTGAGTACAAGCACCGCAAGATGAAGCCAGTCCAGATGGTGCCAGCTATCAGTCAGAATTGGACCTTTCATGGGCCAGGAGCTACAGGCCAAGCAGCTGCTAACTGGATTGCGGGTTTTGGTAGGGGCCCGATGCCACCCACTCTGCTGGGAATACGGCAAAACTTGCACAACCAGAACCGGCGACTCTTAGGCATGGAGGAGTTTAAAGCAGAGAAGCAGCTTGGCAGGATGTTCTATGTGATCACATTACTGTTCCTGGTGCTCTGGTCTCCCTACATAGTAGCTTGCTACTGGAGGGTGTTTGTCAAGGCTTGCACAATACCACACCGGTACCTCTCCACCACTGTGTGGATGAGTTTTGCCCAAGCAGGGGTCAATCCTATCGTCTGCTTCTTCCTTAATAAAGACTTGAAGAAAGGGCTCCTTTCCCACCTACCAGCCTGCTGCAGGACTAAACCTCATCTGCCACGAGAGCCTTACTGTGTCATGTAACTAGAGATGATGAAGAAAAAAAACAATGGGCAGCCTACAGATGTATTGTATATTGTGCTTGAGTTATTGTGGCATTTGATGCAATGGAAGGTATTTTTAAGCAGTGAGTGGCAACTTGTGTTAAAACACTGGAATGGTAAGCATGTATTTCCATCTGTCAACCAATTTTCACTCTAAATTCAACAGCATACATGAGGTCAGATCTTGACTTTCGATAACAGGAGAAACATGCATGTAAATAATATGCAGTCACTGGGAAAACTAAGACAGACAAATAAACTAAGCTTAAGATTTTAAAAAAATGCCATTTAGAAAAGTCTTGAATACAAAGGATGTTGGGCTTGTGACAAACAGAATCCTAAAGGACGTAATAAATCCGCTTTTAGTCGGAATCTTAATGTCATCATTATACTGGAATAACTGATGATTGTCCAGCAGCAGTGGCTGATGAGAGTAAAAAAGTGCTCAGCTAGATTCAAACCAGCATTCGTGTTGACTCACCAGTTTTATTAGAATGTCAGTTTTATTTCACAACAACATAAAGTTTCCAGAAATACAAACGTTAGTTCAAGAAAAGATGTGGAAGGTTGTTTAATGCATTTAGCTGGTGATTACATTGTTGCTGAGTCATATTAATCAAGTATCAACAGGTCATTTATGATCAAATGGAGGTACAGTGGACCCCATAAACACCTTTTAGTGCCCCTGTAGTGGTACGGTACATGGCACCGTTCACAACTGAAACATTTTAGATTGACTTAAAAACATGAATAAATAACAAACTGAGACTGGAGAAACCAAGAATTGTTATCCAATCCTCACAACAAAATGCCGTCACATTATAGGGTGTCGATGTGTTTTCAAGTTTCAGTTTTGTGATTTAACCATCACTGAGGACGCATAAAGATGACGAGGGTGTGCTGTTGAACACCGATTTTAGCAGGACTTGTAAAAGTCAGAATAAAGGGAGCTGCAGAAACATGCTAACAGACTAAAAACCAAAGTAAAACAGGCGCTGCAGAGTAAATGTACCGTAAAGAATTGATGCAGAATCTCAAAGCAGACAGAAGGATTTTCTTTCCTCAAACACACTGTTTGTTTGCTAGTCACTAAAGCAAACCTTCAATCTGTGTTGCCTAAAACATATTCTCGTTGTTGCTCATTAGCTCAACAGAAAATGTGCAGTAGGGGATGCTTTTCAAGCTTTGAACATTTGCAGATAGAACAATTATTTGTTTTTTCATGTTTTGTTTTTTCCTAAGGACAAATCTGAAGTTACATCTGCATCTGTTACTTGAGCAGCTTCACGTTCATTTTAAAGCAGAAAGACGATTAGCTTTACCAGGCATAGCAACCCAGGATTTTTTAACCCTCAAGCGACAAGCCATTTCAGTTGGTATTCTAATGACCGAGTGTGCTATCAGGAATACTTTTTTATGATTTGTTTGTGTATTTCACACTACTACTGTTTCCTTTATCCATGTTAGATATTCTGAAATGCTCTATTGTCATCAAGTATTGTTTTCAACCATTTTTATTTTTATGCAAAAAAGATTTAAAATACATGTTGTACAAACAAAATGACATTTAAACAGTCCTTGTCTGTTATTTCTTAAAATACATACATGAAATAATTTTTTGGTTTCAGTGATGTTAGAAAAATAATAATAATATGGAAGTGAAGGATGTTTAAGCTATATGAACTATGTGAATGATGTTTTACAACATAGTAAAATAATTTCAACGCCATAATTCTTGTGATCAGTGACAAATTACAGTGCAGAAGTTGGCATTAAGGATATCTATTTATTGTTTGGTTTTAGTTTGACACAAAATGTGGGGGATTCTTTATGATCTGAATTATTAGCTCATCTGGATAAGTGTCTGCTGTTAGTAGCCAATTTATTGCTCCTAGGTGGGTCTGTCCTGAGAGTACACGCTGAATGGATCTAACCACTTTAGCCTAGTGGCCAGCGTTTCGAGCCGTTGTTTGGTAGTTTCCAGAGGCTCAATTATGGACAGATTTTTTTTTTTTTACTTCTTATCCATTCAGGACGTGTCTCTCATGACACCCTTCTGCACCTCTGTTGACCAACTTATTGATGCGCTCATTTCTAATCCTGTCCACCCTGCTCACTCTCAGTGAAGATCTGAACATATTCAACTCTGCCACCTCCAGCTCAGTGCCTCTGTCTCCAAACCACCACAGCAGGCCTCAACAGCATCTTGTAAACTTTCCTTTCACTCTTGCTCCTATCTTATGTCACAAATCACCCCTGACACTCATCTTGGAACATCCTGCCTGCTTTCTCTTCTTCACCTCTCTTTTGCACTCTCTGCTGCTTTGGATGGTTGATGCTAGAAAATAAACTCATCTACCTTAACTACCTCTGTTCTTGTTCACCTTCCCACCCGTCTCACTTTCATTCCTCATACCTGCTCCCCACTGTCACTACAGATCAGCGTTATCTGCAAATATCATAATTCACACAGACTCCTGCCTGAGCTCAGCTGTCAGCCTGTCCATCACCACTGCAAACAGGAAGGGGCTCAGTGCAGATCCCTGATGTAATCCCAGCCCGACCTTTATCTGTCACTCCTACTGCACACCTCACCACTATCTCACTGTCCCCATTTCCTGCACCACCCTCACATACTTGTCTACTACTCCTGATTTCCTCACGCAGTACCACAGTTCTGCTTTTGGTACCCCATCATCTGCTTTCTCTGAACAACAAAGACACTCTGAAGCTCCTTCTGACCTTCTCCTGTCTGACTTCTCCATCAACACTCACATAGCATCTGTAGTGCTCTTTCTCAGCATGAAGCCATACTGCTGTCACCTCCAGCAGTTCTGTCCTAAATCATCATGGTGTGGCCCAAAAGCTTGGTCTCTCTGTAATTACTACGGCTCTGCACTTCACTCTTGTTCTTGAAAATCACTACCAGTACTCTTCTTCACTCTTCTCTCACTTCTTTCCTCCTCTCTGAGATTCTTTATTCATCAGCTCCTCAAAGTACTCCTTACATCTTTTCAGTGGACTTTTTTCACTCATTTCGTCATTCCTCTGTGTTGTGTTCCTCACATACAACTCACTATAAACCTTTTTCTTTGCTTTTGCTCTCTCTTTATCGTATGCCTAGGCTCCAATACTCCTGTCTAGTTTTTAAATCTCCCTGACTATCACACTTTTTATTTGCCAACCTCTTCCTTTGAATAATTTACTGTACTTGTTCTTTGCATCACCAAGTCTCCTTGTCCTCTTTCCTCTGTCCAGAGGTTCCATCAAACACCTCTGCAGTTTCCCTCACCACTTCAGCTGTACTTTTGTAGTTATCACCATTCCACCTGATCTTCTGCACACACAATATATCTACCTTCCTTCTCTTCATCATATCAGCCAACTCTCTCCCATTACCAGTTCTATTCCCTACATTTAGAGTAACAATAATACATTTTATTCATAGGCTCTTGTCAAGACATTCATTGAGACCTTAAAAACCATTAAATACCAAAGTCACAGTAGAGTCCCTACTCTCTCCACATTCCTGCCTATCCTTCTTTCCTGCTGCCCAAAACCAGCTCGATGGGGTTTAAGTCTGGAGACTGTGCTGGACACTCCATGTTTTCAAGCTCACCATCTTGTTCTTTGTTCCTGAGGTAGTTCTGGCGTACTTTGGACTTGTGTTTTGGGTCATTATCTTGCTGTAGGATGAATCCCTGACCAACTAGGTGCATACCAGAGGGTCCTGCATGGTGCTGCACAATGCTGTGGTTTTGGTTCAGGGAGCCTCTCACTCTGTACAAGTCACCGACCCTGGATCCAGCAAAACAGCCCCAGACCATCACACTTCTTCCTCCATGTTTGACCGTTGATGCCACACACAAAGATCCTGTGTGATGAACCGAGGATTTCAAATGTTGATCCATCAGTCCATAATACCTTCTTCCAGTCTTCAGTAGTCCAATGGTGGTGTTTCATGGCCCAGCCAAGCCTCTTTGTCTTATTCTGACGTCTGGCTTTCTTGCTGCAACTCATCCTGTCAAACCTGCAGCTCAAAGTCTTCTCTTCACAGTTGAAACTGAGACTTTCTTACTATGACCACTGTTAAGCTCTGCATGAAGCTGTTTTCCTGTCAGCCGCCTATAACACAGCTGTTAACTCTCAGAAACTTGTCCTCTGATTCAGTTGTGTCTTTGGGTCTGCAGACCTGTTCCTGTCACAGTTTGTTTCTGAGCCTTTGGATGGTGAAGGAAACTGTACTCACTGACACCTTGACTTTCTTTGCGGTTTCTGCATTGGGGCGATCGTGGCTCAAGAGTTGGCAGTTCGTCTTGTAATTGGAAGGTTGCCGGTTCGAGCCGACTGGATTGACAGTCTCTGCTGTTGTGTCCTTGGGCAAGACACTTCACCTACCGCCTACTGGTGATGGCCAGAGGGGCTGATGGCGCAATATGGCAGCCTCGCTTCTGTCAGTCTGCCCCAGGGCAGCTGTGGCTACAACTGTAGCAGATTGTGAGAGTGAATGAATAGTGGAATTGTAAAGGGCTTTGAGGGTCTCGAAAAGCGCTATATAAATGCAATCTATTATTATTATTATTATTATTATTATTATTATTATTATTATTTCTCTGTAGGACACACCAACATTTATAAGTGTTATGATGGTCTGTCTCTCTTCCATTGTTAATCGCCTTTTTCTCACCATTTGTGTACCATCACACTGCTTTCTGCAGTACAATACTGTTCAAATGATGCTCATGAGGGTATGGTACCACAGTGTGTTCCAACACTGCTTATATGCAGACAGAGGGGGTTGGAAGTAATCCAGAAAAGTCGGAACAGCTGTAGGAATTAGTAGCATCAGCTTCAAGGCTTGATCAAGCTCCATTGTTGCAGAACAGCTTTGTGCTCCTGAAAAAGGCCTTTTTGCATAATTCTGAAATGTACATTATTTTTCAGTTTCGGGGAACCTTACCTTTTTTTTTTTTTTAACCTCTGGCAGTTCACCACTTACTTTTGTACCATTTCAAGCTATTCATTGTACTTGAACGACTTGAATTGCAATAAATAACTGGAAAAATTAGGGTGTTCTAAAACTTTTGATCAGTAGTGTATATAAAATCCCACTCACCCTGCGGACCGTCTTTATCCTTCAAGCTAGGGTCTTGTACCAGAACCCTGGGATCTTTAGGGTCCTGCACAGTACATGTGCTGATCCTAGGACTGTGCCCTTCTGAACAGAGACCTCACATCTGTTTCCAGGGATCTGCTGAAGCCACTCCCCCAATTTAGGGATCACTTTCCCGAGTGTTCCAATTACCACAGGGACTGTTCCCTTCACCCTCCACATCTTTTTGAGCTTCTCTCTCAGACATTGGTATTTCTCCAGCTTCCCATGTTCCTTCTTCCTGATGTAGCTATTACTTGGTATAACTATATTTCATTACAGCCATCTTCCTCTTGGTTAGCCATCACCAGTTTATCCATCTATACCTGGAAGTCCCATATGATGTTAGCTCGGTCATTCTCCACCACCCTAGGGTGTGTACCCCATTTTAACCCTGGGACCTTCCAGGCCATGCTTGGCACAGATGTTCCTGTATACTATTCCAGCCACTTGCTTTTGGCGTTCCATGTATGCCCTGCCTGCTAGCATCTTGCACCCTGCTGTTATGTGCAGGATTGTCTCGGAGGTATCTTGGCACAGCCTGCACCTGGGGTCTTTCCTGTTGTGGTAGACATTAGCCTCAATCGATCTTTATGAAAAATGTAAACATTTTTAGAATGAAAAAAATCACAGTGTGACAAACCCTGAGGCACTAGGTTCATCAGTTAATCTACTTGGTCACTTGAAGGTTAAAATTGCAATCAGGAGGTAGTAACTCAAAAGTAACATTTTATTCATTATTTCTTATGTTTAAAAATGTAGCACAAAGTCAATATTTTTAGTTGCAATGCTGAGTTATCAAGGACACCCATTTAAACACAGGACACAAAGTCATAGCAAGTTGGCATGCTAAACAAGAACATTCCTCTCTTCGTGGGGTTTGCATGTTCCTTCTCTGCCTGTCTGGGTTCCCTTGGAGCGCTCTGGCATCTTCCCACGTTTAAACACACGAATGTTAGGTTAATTGAGGATTCTAAATTGCCCACATACAGCATGTGAGAACAATAAAGTGCTTGATGTATATTTAAAAATGTGTCATATGAATGTATGCTATAAATGAAAAGCACTGTATAAATGTTAGTATCACTAGTCACTTCATATCCCTATTTTCGTTTTGACAATGACCTTAAAGCAGCTGAAAAAGATAAAGATACAAACAGTATCAGCATCCACTTTATATTTATATTGCAAAACTGATTGGATCTGTGCCACCGTCAGTGGCACGGTGGTTAGCACTGTTGCCGCACAGCAAGAAGGTCCTGAGTTCAATTCCACCATCAGGCCGGGGTCTTTCTGTGTGGAGTTTGCATGTTCTCCCCGTGTTTGCGTGGGTTCTCTCCGGGTACTCCGGCTTCCTCCCACCGTCCAAAGACATGCAGCTTGTGGGGATAGGTTAATTGGATAATCCAAATTGCCACTAGGTGTGAATGTGCGAGTGAATGTGAGTGTGAATGGTTGTCTGTCCCTATATGTTAGCCCTGCGACAGACTGGCGACCTGTCCAGGGTGTACCCTGCCTCTCGCCCAATGACAGCTGGGATAGGCTCCAGCGCCCCCCGCGACCCTGAAAAGGACAAGCGGAAGCAAATGGATGGATGGATGATTGGATCTAATAGTCATTACAAGAGAGCGTACACTGGAAGACATAGCTATTGCTTTATTTTTGCCTAAATCTAGATAAATCAATTAAACTATGCGTCTTCTGCAACTTTTTACAACTTATGAAGGTGGAAAGAGATCACAGGGCAGAGGTGTTGTCAGTGCATGTCTAAAATCACAGCATACCATTAAGCTTGTGAGGGTAAAAAGCGTGTTTGTGGTTAGCCCTTTGTTTCTGTCATGGCATATGGCCTTACTTCCATACAAACACCAAACCAATGCAACTGAGTAGCCAAGAGTATAAAAATGTTTCTTCTTCTGAAGTTATTGAGCAAGGAAAGGGAATACTCTGGGCACTTGCACTTTCCATCAAAAGCTGGTGGAGTCACCAGCAGAAAGTGAGAGCATCAAAAATGAAAAGTGACTTTTCTATTGCAACTTGTTGATACAAGTGAGGTCTAATCTGGTTTGTTGCAGTTTTTCTATGTTCTTCTCCTTTGGAATATCAACCCGTGGAATGAAGGGGAATGATTGCTCTTTCCATTTCCATTTTTGACAAAGCCACAGGAAAGTGTGCATCATGTCTGTTTTTAATTGCTTTGGGCAAATTATCTTTTGTAAATTTACTATGACTTCTGAACTATTTGGTGTGTATTATACTGACAGGTAACTTTGAAATGCAGCGAAAAAGCTCTTGATTATCTTAGTTTTGATGTGTGTGTGTGTGTGTGTGTGTGTGTTTATTTCTTTCAGCTGGTGTGAATGGGTGTATGTGTAATGTATTGGTTGCATGGATGTAATAGGAAAGTCACAAAGGAAACACATACCGTATGCATAGCGCATTTCAGAAATATCACTTCTGCGAATTCTTTCTCAGAACTTCTCTGTTGACCTTTTTCCTGTCACAAAGATATGAATGTGTTTTCAAAACAATGACTTTTAAGTCCTTTTTCAAAACATGTTATTAATTGAATGTTTTTTAGTTTTTGTTTGTGTATGTATCTAGGAAAAATCTATGAAGCTTGAGCTCAAGATCAAGCATCCAGTCATTCCCAGTGCACAAATCTGGCCTTATCCTGAATGTTTAATTATAAAGTCATTTTCAACTAGAATTCTAAAATATACACATGGCATCACTTTTACATCAAAAAGGGGTCAAAAGGTTGCTATCTTTGAAAGATGACCCCAAATTATCCTGATTGGTTCTTCTTCATATCTTACAATTAAAATACTTAAAGGCTGTAAAAGGATTTTTCTTCTGACCACCACAAATCATGTGGCACAGTGGTTGGTTTCCCATGTTCTGTATTTAAAAGAGGAAAAATAGGTGATTGAGCCATATGCATGTCTCTGGCAAGTTATGATTTCTGTTGTTGGTTTTGTAATGAGAATAAATTATATACTTGAAACAATGAGAACATGGTTATGATTATGAGTAGTTGGTATCAACACAGTTTGCTCTGATGTGATGATTTCATACTGTGCTCAGCTTTGCTATAGCTGACGAACAGTGATGGTGGTGATCATCGTGGGCAGCACAACTGTTCTGACAGTTCATCAAAAACTATAAAAACCAGCAAATATATTTAGTTTCATTTGCTGAGAATTTGTGTTTTAAGCTAACACTTTACACTTTGGTCAGCTAATTGTTTAAAACCTCCAAAGATTTGAGTCCTAATATGGAGTGGTAAAACTCGGCTGTAAGTGATGTAATCATATCCTGTTCTCGAAACTTGGTTTCATCTGCTCAAAGTTTGTCTTTGTTGTTTTTTTTTTTTTTGAGAGCTGTGCTTTTACATATTTTCCTGTTCTTTAGTGTAGTCAGTGGTTTCCATCTTGCACTGTGAATTCTAGTAGCTTTGCTGACTTAACTTTAACAAAATAACTCAACTATTATCGAGTATTATCGAGTAGGCAGCACAGAGCTTGGATGGAGCTGATGGGCAAGGGAACTCGCCCAGTTTATTCTGCCTCTGTCCTCCGGATGTCTACCCCACCTACTCGGATAAAAAAAAAAAAAAGAAGAAGAAGAAGAACATAGTGAGTACCCTTGCAGGCCCTGTCTTCTACCAGCCACGCGTGTTCCAGTAACTCCGCTATAGATCAGTGCTTTTTGAATATGACTAGGTTTAATTCAGTGGCCTCAAGGGAACACTAATCAGCCAAGGATGATCACGTGATCGTGTGTGATCATGTCTACACACAAAAAATCCAGACACTAGAATAATTTTCATTACTCAAACTAAATTTCTCATCAATCATATTAATTAGATTTATACTTTTATTATATTTTTGATTAAGAATTAAAGACACTTTACTATTGGATGGTCAATTTCTGTTTTGAAGAATAATAAAGTAAGTTATCAAATTGGTAATAAATGTGTTTCAGTCTGACACACAGGCAACATTATCTGACCTTTAAAAAGTTAACTTTCAAAATAACTGTTGCACAATTATCCTGTTCACATATAAAACTGTGTTGGATGGATTTGCTGATGCGTGTTTAGCAGTAAAGACTAGCTGTCCTTGCCACTGTTCCAAAGGATTTTGGATTGTTTTGGGAACTTGCTGACTGTTGTACATGTTTGAACAGAAATAATAGGCGTGTCAGAGTACCCAGAAGGAACCTGCGCATTCACGGTGAGAACATGAAAACTCCAAACAGAAAGGTCCCACCCAGCCAGAGGCTGGGTTTAAACACAGGACATTCACCGTAAGATAAACCCATGTTTTATTCACTATAGAACCCACAAAATATATCTTCTTCTTTACATTTTTATTTTAAGAAAAACATTACAACAAAGGTACAAAGTTTCCTATTGTGTAGCATCCCATCTGGAAATATCCATGGACTAAGGAGAGCAGCTGATAATGTTTTGTCTGATGGAGAATTCTAGTTGCCCTAAAGTCCTGTTTTGTCTTCGTTGTATTTTTCATATTGTATTGAATCAAGCGGTATCAATTACTGAAATGTGTAGACCGTAGGCAGGACAGTTCATCAAGTTCAAGATGAGCTAATATGTTTCTTATAATGGTAAATTTTCTCACTCACAATGTTTGATGTAGTTTGTTTATTTCTAAACAAAATATGGGTTTATGAAATTTGTAAATCAATGTATTCTTATTTTATTTAAATTTCACCCTGTGTCCTAACTTTAAAACAAAAATTGAGTTGTATGCTGTAAAGTATGGCGTGATCCAATTCTGTGTGCAACTTCACTGGTTTTCACTGGATCAATTAAGATCTACAGAAACTGGTTAAGGTGCACACAGAACTGAATCATGCACAGTTTCAGTTTAAGTTAATGGGATTTTCTCATGCATTTAAAAAATAAAAAAAAAAAGGCTTTTACAACTTAGTCACTCAGAAAATGCATGCAACACTTTTCCCCTTAGTTTCAAATTATACCTTATTAAATTGACTGCTTTAAATGGTATGCATTAGTGAAAAATAATTCTTTCATTTTTTTTTTTTTAATTTGTTTTGTTACAGGATGTTAATGAAAGCGCTGCCTGTGCCATAGCAGAAACAGTCTTTAGAATTTGTGTCATTCAACCAGAATAGGCAGAATCCCAGGATGTTTTGATTATTTTAGTGGGTGATCCTCCTGAGAACCAGCCTATTTATTTATGTCCTTTGTAATGGACATTTGTTTTGGCCTATATCTTTTGACTTACGTGAGCTACCGTACGAAGTCCTGATGTACTAAATAGAGGACATCCTGGGCATTCCATTGCTATCTCATGTGTTTTGGCTGGCTTCTTCTTTATATTATATATCTGCAATTTTCTGAATATTTATAATTGAGCTATTTGTATAAACTAGAGATATTCCTTCTATTTTGTAACTTTGCAATATATTATTCAATTTAGTTCAGTGTGTTGCTATTCTTATTGCCTTGGAGGAACTGTAACCACATGATTTCTATAGGACATAATTTATATTCTTATCAAAATATTAATATCCTGGAACAAACCACTCCCATTGGATACAAATGCACCATTTATTAGCACGGCTTTTGTTCTCCATCTATCAGAATGTCACAATGATAAAAACAAGTATTGATAACTAAAATGCTTAAATATCAAAACTGTAAAATAATCAGCTACTGACCATTTATTTAAAACAAAAAAAAAGTACACTGAGAGCTACAATACCCCTGGGCTGCCAGAAGAGCAGTTCACTAAAATGCTCTCATGTATCCCCAGTACATGAGTACTTTATTCAATAATGTCTATAAACCAGTTTCCAGGGAATCCGTTTCTTTGGCAGAAAGTAGAGAATTTGCGCTGACATGCGTAAAACCATACAAAGATTCTTTACAATAAAAATAATCAGGCATAAAATAATAAACCATATCCAGAAAACAGACCAGTGTATTGTCCCAACCTTCATCCACCTGTGTAACTGTTAGTGAAAGAAGCACGGAGCTTCTCGTTCTGTGCACAGGTGCAGATTTAACTTACCTTGTTAACAGGAAGATGCGCACAGCATGCTGTGCTGAAAGCCACCATGTCAGCCTGTGCATAGTGGTGAGACTGATAGAGAAAACACAGCATCATGCTCTCTTTACAAGCATTGTCCTTTTATCCGATTAAACCATAAATGTCTGAAAGCAGAAAGTAAAGTTTCCTCTACTGTTCTTTCTTATACAGTTCATATTATTTAGATTAGAGGAGAGGAGGAGAATTCATGAAGGGAGACTTAAGATAATGCAGTTACAAGCAGAACTGCACATATACCTCCACAGCTTCTAGTGCACACATTTAGAACAGTCACAGACACTTTGACAACACATTGCATGCATCTGTTGTTCTAGCTTACTGAAAACCCATCTACCAGCTGTATGCGACTCCATGTTGGCAGGCCATTATTGGTCTTGGCCTAGCAGCAGTGCAAACACAGTAGGATCGAGCCTTATACACTGTTGACTCGGCCAACATCTGGAGCGTCAAACACCATGACTGAAATAAACAACATGCATATTAAGAAACAGCATGAGGGAACACGGACATGGCTCAGAACAAACTGCAGTACAGCCAAACCAAACCCAGTTTTGGCTACGGTTGTGTTCCATCTCAATTATTATATATTCACTGTGGTGACTGTTGTCTGAAACCTGTCGTGATTGCATACCTCTTTAGTCAAACAGAACTAAAAACGCAGAATAAATAAATGGTATATCCTAAAGCACTGGAGCCAATGTTTTGATTACCAGCACACGCAAAAGCGTGGAAGTGTAGAGACCATCATAAAGAATACCAGTGGAGCCTGTCAGCATTACACTGCAGCCATTTCACAGCTCGTCAACAGTGTGCAGATTCCTAACATTTGTTCCTATAAATAATTTTGACCCAAAGAAAAAAAGACAAAAGAATGATCCAGATTTTAAAAAAAATAATAGACTGACTGCTGCTCTTTCTGCCCACCAGACTTGGCCAGTGCCAAGCAGTAATAAACCTGTTGCAGACAGTCACAGAGGAACTTGTACATTCATGAACTAGAATACAAGCTAATCACTTTTTTGTTTCAAATCTATTTTGCAGCTAAAAGAGGACAAAAAATAAATAAATAAAAAATGTCGCTGTAATTAAGCACTTGTAATACACACACACACTTCACAGATTTGAAGCTGGACTGTGGTTTCCATCTTAAGAGTCTGCCTTGTTCATAAATGTAAAAGTGAAGTTGTGATTTCATCTTTCATAATAAAAAACAAACAAACCCATAACTGTACATTTTCCCCCACAGGTCCTTGTCAGAACAGATATTTTCGACATGAGTCTGATCCACACCGACACTCCACTCGAACTCTCTTCTTTGGAGAGCCAGGAAGCCCAGCTAGACTGAAACTGGAATCCATTTTGGTGCTTTCTGTATCAACTGGATCAACTAGAAAGACACAGAATTCAGGCTGGTTAACTCCCATGTGAAATTAATCGGTTTATATATAAGCACAGTTAAAAACAACACAGGTTGATCAAAGTGCTGCACAAAGGAAAAAGTGAAACAAACACACACAAAGAAATGACAGATTTATCCACATTTAACACATCAAACTCATATACATGAAAAACAACAAGCAAAAAAAAAACATGGCTCAGAAACACTGATGCTCTGCTGTGAGCCAGCAGCAGCATATACCTTGATCACACTGATCTCAGAACAATGAGATCAGTGTGATTAACATTTGGGGAGGCTTGGATCCTATTACTGAATGACATGAACCCAAAAACTACTGCAGATTAAGCACACATTAGTTTCCCCTGGTGGCAGCCACTCCACGCCACAAAAACTGAACGGTGCAAGAAAAACAAACTAGTATGAGAGGCTGACCAGGCTTCAGAGACTTCTAGATCATGAATCCTCAATCTGATCAATACAGCCCACACCCTGAAAGCTACAGGATTAAAATGTTCGGGCACCAGGCACCACAACTCACACTCTATGAGTTCTTATGTAAATTCCAGGAGAGGCTAGTGAGCTTAAATATAAACATATTTCACCAGTGGGTGACAGAACTTGATTTATTTAGTTCTGTAGTCTTCTGAGTGCACCTTAAAGTCTGGTTAAGGTCAGTATTTGTGCCAAAATACATATGACTCAAATTTGCTCAGTCAATTTACTTACTTTGCATTTTGTAGTCAAAGGTGAGCTCCTCTCCTGCTCGGATAGCACGTGTTGAAAATAACGCAATTCTCGGAAGCCTTTCGTCGATGTTGTCAATGAACACGTTGTATACCTGCAGGTTAGGGTTACACTGCAAAAGGAACAGAAGGTTTTTCAGGAGCTTTTTGTTCGCACAGACTCTGCTTTCATATTTGAAAAATTGCAGTCTGGTAGTACATGTGTTGCTATGCATGCTGGTCAATATACATCAATATTAAAAGCTTTTGTTTTTAATGAAACATGTTGGAGAAACTGTGGTCATTTACAAATGGCTGAGAATGGACAAAGACAGACACATGTTCATAGGCACTCACGCTGTGGTTGACAAAGTGAGAAATGTTTCCTAGGTGAGCTGCATCCACTGTGTACACGTCCTCGACATAGTCCAGGTCAAAGAGGTACGTAGAGCCCTGGCGATCATATATATGACCTCTTCTCTCTGCTTCGTCTGTGGTGATAATCTTGTGGAAACAAAACAAAGACATAAGAAAGAAAAGAAAAAGCAGGAGCAACTGTAACAGGCTGCATGCCTGGTTGATGCATCCGTGCTAAAACTAATTCTGATAAGATTCTTCATATCAATAATCACCTCTAATTGAGTGATTTGTAAATATTAGTGCCATTTCTTACATTTGTAAACCTGTAACATATTGCATTGTTTAAATAGTTTTGTCTTTTACTGTTACTGTCTTGGAGCAACTGTAACCCAGATTTCCTTAGGGATTAATAAAGTATTCTGATTCTGAAAACACCATGTCAGTGTAACCACCAGATGACTGTAACCTGCTAAGAAATAAGAGGAGTTTTAATAGAAAGCTGTCATTTGCATGAGTGAATAGATATTTAATCAATATCTGTCTCCTGCTGCTGCTCCGTATACAGCAGTTTTATTTACTGTGCAAATGAGCATAGTTGGATTAAAATGACATATAAACCAACAGAATTCTATTTTTCAGTTCAATTTTTATATATCTAGTGCTAATTGAAGACAACAGTCAACTCAAGTTGTCTGTGATTCAGGCTGTAGTTTTGAGGTGTGGGCTGTAATGTTAACACACAGATTTAGCAGAATCTTTCTGTAATCTAGAATTTCACCAACATTCAAAACTTAACCCAAAACAGGCTCAGAGTGTTTTGTAAAATTAAAAGAGTTTACTAATATTTTTGCATGGTTTTGGATAATTTTGTACATTCAAACAATTTACAACATTTTGTATCAGCATTAAACTGCCAGCATTACATTTCTTTATGGATAGCATCACTATACACTGTTTAGATAGCAGAATAATTCTGCTAATACATCAGATGTTATAATTTATAATGTCACAAATTAATTTTTAAATTTGTTTTTTATTTATATTGGCATCTGAATTAACATGATTGGAAACACGTGTGTGTCACATGTTGGACAAAAACGTGAACATGATGCTAAAGCAAAAGTTGTAGCTTCTTTGGAGGAAAAGTAAATAAATAAAAAAAACTATGTACATAAATGAACTAAAACTTCTGCCACTAGGTGGCAATGTATGACGAGCGGACGTGTACTCCTGTACTAAGAACAAGACATGCTGGATTTGGGATGAAACCAGGGTGGCAGCAGCTGGCAATACTGCTTTATAGCAAGGCAGGGTTCAAACATCTTTAACAAATGAGGATGGTTATGACGTGCTGATCATATACAGCACCCACAGTGGTGTGAAAAAGTGTTTTCCCTCTTCCTAATTTCCAACTTTTTATGTGTGTTTGTCACACTTAAATGTTTCAAATCATTAAAAAATGTAAATATTAAACAAAGATAACACAAATAAACACAAAATACAGTTTCTAAATGAAGGTGTTTAGCACATTCAGAGGTGGACTTGCTGAATTCATGGTTCCATTTACCACACCCAGTCTTCCAGTTTCTGAAGCAGCAAAATAGCCCCAGACCATCACATTACCACCACCATAATTTACTGTTGGTATGATGTTCTTTTTCAGAAATGCTGGGTTCCCTTTACACCAGATGAGTATTTTCCCAAAAGTCTTGATCATCGAGATGTTTTCTGACATGAGATGGGCCTTTATGTTACTTTTTGCTCGGTAGTGGTTTTTGTCTTGTGACTCTGCCATGCAGGCTATTTTTGCCCAGTCTCTTTCTTATGATGGAGTGATGCAAACTGATCTTAACTGAGTCAAGTGAGGCCTGCATTTCTTTGGATGTTGTTCTGAGGCCTTTTGTGACCTCTTGGATGAGTCGCCACTACACTCTTAGGGTAAATTTGGTCAGCTAGCCACTCCTGAGAAGGTTCACCACTGTTGTCGCCATTTGTGGATAATGGCTCTGAGTGTGGTTTGCTGGACTCCCATAGCTTCAGAAATAATTTTATAAACTTTTCTAGACTGAGAGATCTCAATTTGGTTTTCATTTGTTCCTAAATTTCATTGGATCACAGCATGACGTCTGGCTTTTGAGGATCTGCCGGCCTACTCCACTTTGTCAGGCAGGACTTATTAAAGTGATTTCTTGATTGAGAACAGGTGTGGCAGTAATCAGGCCTGGGTGTGGCTAGAGAAAGTAAGCTCAGCTTTCCCAACACCTCCTGACCCCAAGTATAAGTGAATGAATTAATTGTATAAAGCACTTTGAGTGTCCAGAGTAGAAAAACACTATATAAGAACAAGTCCATTTACCAAGATACTTTGGTAATCTCAAAATTACAACTTTTAGAATAAAATTATGTGAACGTGAATGACTGCTAGTATTTGTGTTCCCATGTCTACTGACTATTTACTATAATTTGGCCTTGATTTGGAATCAATCAACTTGGAATCAGTTGACCAGGGTATGTCCTTCAATGCACATATTAAACTAATATGTAGGACTGCTTTCTTCCATCTGTGCAACATCTCTAAAATTAGAAATATCCTGTCTCAGAGTGACGCTGAAAAACTAGTTCATGCATTTATTACTTCCAGGCTGGACTACTGTAATTCATTATTATCAGGATGTCCTAAAAGCTCCCTGAAAAGCCTTCAGTTAATCCAAAATGCTGCAGCAAGAGTCCTGACAGGGACTAGAAAGAGAGAGCAGATTTCTCCTGTATTGGCTCCCTGTTAAATCCAGAATTCAAAATCCTGCTCCTCACATACAAGGTCTTAAATAATCAGGCCCCATCTTATCTTAATGACCTTATAGTACCGGACTGAGTGACTTAGCCTATGAACTGTAAAGTGTTTACAGAGGTCTAAACAGAAGCCACTTTCCCATACACTTCTATAGGACCACAACTATGACTGTCTGATGGCCCTATGCAGGTCTAAGGCACTGTTTTTCTGACCAGAAAGCTAAGTGGATGTTTTATACTGTCTGTTTGGGATCATTGGGACTGATATTGCTACTGCTTTCAATGCTGCTGTTCACCAAAGTCAATCACCTGGCTTTATCTCACCCTACCACAGCATCCTGTTGTCACACCAACCTTCTGAATGTCCTCTCTCATTAAAACAAACAAACAAATATAAAAAGAAAAAAAAAAAAAAAAAACTGTCTAACCAGGTACTTCCATCTTCAATTTGCAATCCTAATCTACCACTCCACCCTTCCTGCACCCCTTTTCATCTCTTTGGTTAATTGATCCTGGGTCTGGGCGACATGTCAAACATCCTCGATGTACCGCGGGTTTTTCCATGTACGATGGTTAAAATGGGTTTATCGTAACCATTGGAGTATAAGTTCCCATGGAAATATTAAGCTATATGCAAGTAATTCACTGAGGCTTTTGTTTTTTAAATCGCATGCTGCAAATGCATCATTAAATCCCCCTCCCAAATGGAAATTTTTTTTACCTGGCACACTGCGTATGTATGTTTATATACAGGGAAAAATATGGCAACAGTGGGATTTTCCAACGAGCCAGGGAATGAGACTGTTCTTGGTCAGTCATTTTTATAGACACTATTTAGACTTTTGAGTTCGCCTGTTTAATTTCATTTGTTTTTGTCTCATGAATTATTGGTTGATATCCTGTTTTGTTGCTATGATCTTTTCTTTGTTAAAGGTCTACTGTTGACCACAGAGATCAAAAGATGAAAGGAGCACTTTAAAGTAAAGAAACTTTAAAGTGATCGCCACGGCAATTCCACTGTGAAACATTAACGGGTAGAAACAGAGACTGCAGCCTCACTGATCGTCAGTTTGTTACCTGTTGAAGTTCAACCGCTGGCTGCTGGTCTGGGGTTAGCATTCACTCAGCTTTAACATCAATCTGGGTTCTTGGCTAGGTTTTTGTTAGAATGCTGTCTGCACGTGAGTGCAATCTAACCAATAAGCAGAATTGATGATTGACTAACAATTCCAAGGACTTGAACTACTGAACTGGTTCTCTACATGAACCAGTTCTTGACTCCCATCCCTATTTACTATTCCTCGTTCTTAAGAAAAGAAAAAAAAAAAAAAGTATTTCCTATCTGATTATGTAATTAAGCACAGAAAAAAGTGCATGGTTTAAAAAGTGCGTGTACCCTTTTTAAACCATGGAGCCCAAGAGTTTCAGTCCACTACAATATTAAAAACAATGACATCCCTTTTAAAAAGAAAAAAAAAGAAAAAAGTCCTACAATGAAGCCATGGTAGTCTCATCACTGTAATATTCTTAGTAAATGTAGTACTTTAACCTCTATTCAGCTGTGCAGCTCATTTGTCCCCAATGCTGAAGGACGATCTCTTAAAAGCTTTGTTCAGCTCTGCTCAGACTGCACAAGCACAGTTTTGATATCAGTGGCTTCAGTAAGGTTTTCTCAGTCTGCCTTTTATGTTAAATCTATTAAGAAATAGCAAAAACACCCGGAATAATGCATACTTTTCTACTCTTTCATATGAGAGCAAAAAGACATGCTGAGAAATCTGACCTGTCAACACAAACTATTTATACAGTGGGGCAAAAAAGTATTTAGTCAGCCACCGATTGTGCAAGTTCCCCCACCTAAAATGATGACAGAGGTCAGTAATTTGCACCAGAGGTACACTTCAACTGTGAGAGACAGAATGTGAAAAAAAAATCCATGAATTCACATGGTAGGATTTGTAAAGAATTTATTCGTAAATCAGGGTGGAAAATAAGTATTTGGTCACCTCAAACAAGGAAAATCTCTGGCTCTCACAGACCTGTAACGTCTTCTGTAAGAAGCTTTTCTGTCCCCCACTCGTTACCTGTATGAATGGCACCTGTTTGAACTCATCATCTGTATAAAAGACACCTGTCCACAGCCTCAAACAGTCAGACTCCAAACTCCGCCATGGCCAAGACCAAAGAGCTTTCGAAGGACACCAGGAAAAGTATTGTAGACCTGCACCAGACTGGGAAGAGTGAATCTACAATAGGCAAGCAGCTTGGTGTGAAAAAATCAACTGTGGGAGCAATCATCAGAAAATGGAAGACATACAAGACCACTGATAATCTCCCTCGATCTGGGGCTACACGCAAGATCTCATCCCGTGGGGTCAAAATGATCATGAGAACGGTGAGCAAAGATCCCAGAACCACACGGGGGGACCTGGTGAATGACCTGCAGAGAGCTGGGACCAAAGTAACAGAGGTCACCATCAGTAACACACTACAACGGCAGGGAATCAACTCCCGCAGTGCCAGACGTGTTCCGCTGCTGAAGCCAGTGCATGTCCAGGCCCGTCTGAAGTTTGCCAGAGAGCACATGGATGATACAGCAGAGGATTGGGAGAATGTCATGTGGTCAGATGAAACCAAAGTAGAACTTTTGGTATAAACTCAACTCGTCGTGTTTGGAGGAAGACGAATACTGAGTTGCATCCCAAGAACACCATACCTACTGTGAAGCATGGGGGTGGAAACATCATGCTAGGCTGTTTTTCTGCCAAGGGGACAGGACGACTGATCCGTGTTAAGGACAGAATGAATGGGGCCATGTATCGTGAGATTTTGAGCCAAAACCTCCTTCCATCAGTGAGAACTTTGAAGATGAAACGAGGCTGGGTCTTCTAACATGACAATGATCCAAAACACACCGCCCGGGCAACAAAGGAGTGGCTCCGTAAGAAGCATTTGAAAGTCCTGGAGTGGCCTAGCCAGTCTCCAGACCTCAACCCCATAGAAAATCTGTGGCGGGAGTTGAAAGTCCGTGTTGCTCGGCGACAGCCCCAAAACATCACTACTCTCGAGAAGATCTGCATGGAGGAATGGGCCAAAATACCAGCTACTGTGTGTGCAAACCTGGTAAAGACCTTTAGTAAACGTTTGACCTCTGTTATTGCCAACAAAGGTTATGTTACAAAGTATTGAGTTGTATTTTTGTTATTGACCAAATACTTATTTTCCACCCTGATTTACGAATAAATTCTTTACAAATCCTACCATGTGGATTCATGGATTTTTTTTTCACATTCTGTCTCTCACAGTTAAAGTGTACCTCTGGTGCAAATTACTGACCTCTGTCATCATTTTAGGTGGGGGAATTTGCACAATCGGTGGCTGACTAAATACTTTTTTGCCCCACTGCATCTTATAGATTCCTGAAAGTAGCCGCCCTTTGCCTTATTGACAGCACTGCAAACCCTTCACCTGAAATGGTTTCACCTTACAGGTGTGCCTTATCAGGGTTCATTTGTGGAATTTCTTACACCCTTAATGGGGTTGAGAACATCAGGTGTGTTGTGCAGAATTCAGGTTGGTGCACAGCTGACAGCCCTATTTGACAACTGTTAGAATTCATATATGGCAAGAACTAATCAGCTAATATATATAGGCATATAGATCTATATATCTACAGGTAGATAGATATGGATAGAAAATGCCAAAAGGGGTATGCTTCCAAATACGAAATTGTGTGTGTACCCTGTGTACATATTTTTGTGATGACCAAAAATTGGAAGCTTACTATGCTTGTGGGGACCAACAGCCCTTATTGGGACAAAATCACCATCCCCAGGAGTTTGAAGCCATTTTTGAGACTCAAAATGTGGTTTTAGTGTCAGGGTTACAATTAGGTCATAGTCAGGGTTAAGCGGCTAGAGAAAGCCTTATGTCAATTACAGTGGGGCAAAAAAGTATTTAGTCAGCCACCGATTGTGCAAGTTCCCCCACCCCTTTGGGCATTTTCTTAGTATGAAAAGATACCAGTAGTATTCAGATTCTATTTTAGTGCACCACACCTTTCTTTTCATTTGCTTTCTAGCTGCAAGTTACCAGAAACAAGTGCTGTCACTTGTATCATTAAACTTTAAACCGATTCAATTAATGTATCACATCTGTCAAATCATCAAGCAGCTACTGGCTGCTTTTGTCATGCTCTACACTTCACACTGAAGCATGATACGCCATTTTAAAAAAAAAAAAATACTTAACAGATCTCACCTCCCCAATGTACTCCATGACAAATGTGTTCCTCTTGATGTGCTGCAGTGTGCGGACTCCCCATCCCCGGCCGTTCCCCGTTTTAAAGATACACAGATCGAACTGGATGCCATTCTGCACAACTCTGTTGGGACAGTCAGGCCCACAGCTGCAGCGGGAGTTGCACTCATATATTGGCTGTCCAGGCCGAATCCGGACCTGTCCTCTGTCGTTGTAGGCCATGCGTTGGAGGGAAGCCCCAGGGCAACAGCCATTCACTGGCTCCTCTAAACAGTTTTTGCATTCACAACCCACTGCCATCTCATCTAACACAATGCCCTGACCTACTTTATAGTTGTTGATATAGGTAAAGTTTTTCGGAGGACCCTCTAGGTCCACTTCGTTCATGACAAAAATGCGCCCTGGATGATTGCGAGTATGATTCAGATGGTCTTCCCAGCGCTGCAGACTCTGGCGAAGTTTGGCTTTTTGGACCAGAAATGAGGAAACTTCTTTATCTAGCTTTTTTGGGATGCAACGTCGCTTGTGGCGCCTCAGCTCCTGGTCCAAGTCAAGATGGAACTGCTTCATCAGTTTGGGACATTTTAGGTTCCTCTTGGGTTCCCAAGTGTTATCTGATTCTGGAAAGCCCTTCCATTTTACAAGGTACAACTCCTCTTCCTGAAACACACACAATAACGTCAGTTTTGGGGGCAATTAGTGGTTCAGCCTAAACTTAATTTATTCTGTTACCATGTATACCAAGGGCAACATCTGTCCCACCTCACAGATGTTCTAAATCTCCACAAAGCAAACGTACAATATTTACAGCATGTCCAAAAGTCTGGAAGCACCCCTCATATTTGTTTTTCTCCCAACCAGCCAGAGTTTATTGTAATTTTTTTAAAGTGCTCTTGAGCAGTAGCTCTCCAGTTTTCTGAAGGTGTTTGTCTTTCTGTAGACATGGTTGACTTTTTATTCGTTTTTAGTCCTTATACCCAAATATTTCATTCAGAGGCACCCTGTTACAGAAAGACATTTTCCATTTCTTGAGTTGAATCTATGGAAAAATACCAAAGGTAACACAGTTTGACAGGCATTAGACAATTTAATAGCTATTAGCAACAAGGTCAAAGAGCTATTAGCTGAAAACTTGGCAACTCTCAGCATGATGTGCAGCATCCTTGTTTGAGGAAACTGGACACAAGGAGATTAAACAGGAAGTATCAGCCCTAAAAAAAAAAAAAAAAAAAAAATCTATAGTAGATAGTTTATTATGTGAAAGGCATGTGCTTTAAAATAAATAAATAAAAAGAATAACGAAGAAAAGGCCCCTTACAGACTGACAGTGTGATGACAGGAAATGTGACATTTTTGGTTCAGAGGAGGCCAGGAGAGCTCCAGCAGTGAGAGTACTTTCAGTCTCATCATTCAACCTCATATGTTAGCACACATTTGAATAAATAACTACACATATTTCCTATTTTCCTCCCAAAATATACAAAAATGAGGGGTGGCTCCGGAGTTTTTGCACAGTACTCCATGTATATAGTGCTTTTCACACTCAGGAATCATAAAATGCTTTACAGGAAAAAAAAAATCCTAGACAAAACAACATTAAAAAGGCAGGTAAGGCACAATGAAACCATGAGCATGTCGAGTTGAATGTTTTAGCTGAGATTACATTGATTCTAACTATTTGGAGAAGACTAAATGAGTGCCACCTCAAATCCAATTGTGCCTGCTCAAAACTTCCACCTACATACATGTAAGGTTTTCTTCTAGCAACACCTTAATCTGTTCTGAGACGGGACGCTTATGCGTGTATACTTAACTAACAGGGATAAGAAGTGAGAAACATGAGTAATATTATATATATGCAAGATAGTGTATATGAGCACATTAAATACAAACTAAATAGTAAAATGATACAATGATGCAAAATGATACAAAAATCCAAAATATTATAGATAAGATATTTAAGGAATTTACACCATAGTGCATGGTTTCTTGCAGTCCAAAGTTACACTGTCTTGTGGTATCTACCTTGTACTATTAGGAACAATGTTTGTTATGCAGCACTTGCTGTATTATAACATCTTCTTTCTTCTAATGTCAGGTTAGACCATTTGCCTTCAAAGTGGAACAAAGAGGAAAAATGACTCTTATCCATGCCACAATACAATGAATACACACTAGCAGAATGTTTCACTATAAAGTAGATGAATGTAAAATATTTTGTACTTTTAGTACTTGCAATAAAACGCCTTTCAAACATGTCTGTGTGATGTCTAACAGTGAATGCATGCCTTGTCCAACAATTAAACTGGTTGATTTCATTAAAAATACTGCCAAAATATTTACTAGGAATTTATTTTTCTTCGAAAACAAACCCAGAAACCTTCCCTAACTTCACACTAACTAGAGTCTAAGTTGCCAACAATCCATATCATACCTTAGTCGATATCATACCTTAGTCTTCTTGTAGTCACATAGGAATTCAACCTCGTATTCATTGACGTTGGCTCTGCTAACTCCAAGCTCTTGACACTGGAGTTTCTCCATTCGACACATGGCTTCCAGCTCATCCCAGGACATCTTGCAGGGCACGCTGCAATCTAACACACCACACACCTTTAACTGACAGTGCCCAGTCTTTTTCTGACAGTGGAAAGTAAGGAAAAATTCATTTTTAATCTGACTCAGCTTCCTACCGCCAAACAGCGCACGGTGACAGCACACACGGTTTACTGCTGGGCTTTGTGCATTTGTGCAAATGGACAGCCAAAGTATAGCTGTGTGAAACAGCGTATGTTTTAAATCAAACGTCATGCCGGTACAGGGGGCCCGAAACTAGAATCCTTTTAAAGAGTTGCATCCACGTTCGTCCAAAGACCCACAATGTGCCATTTAAACATTCCCGAAGCGTTACATGGCGCCTCAAGCTCAACGCTACCGAGCACCGTGCAATAGCACCGCTAACTCCTCCGCTCACTTCAACACAGCGGCTACGGTCTGCTACCTGGAATACACAGAAAGCTCCACCAAGAGTTTAATCCAAGTTACTGAGTTCACAAGTCGACTATTTGGACAAAAAGACCGCTTTTATTAAACTGCACCCAGTACTTCGAACTATTGGCTTTCATAGAATAACCGCGATGTAAAAGCCCAGCGCTTAAGTTAAAACTGCGTAAATCCGAAGGTAGAAAAATGTGCATATTCGAGCTATTTAAAGGACATAGACACAACCAGGTAACCGCAAATATTAACTAGATAGTGTAAAATTAAATGAAATAACAGTCCTTATGTATTACCTTTCAAATTTTCCGCCATGTTTTCCGCACAGCCGCCAAAATAGGATAAGCTACATTGGTCAGAAAGGCCTTACGTCACAGAGATCGTAGCGGCAGCTAATTGGATGAGCGCCCTCTGCGAGCGTTCTGATTGGCTTAGAGAAGTAGTCCGGCGGGCACGCCGGAAGACAACAGATACAGTACAGCCAGTACAATGGATTCACATTTGAGTGAGTCTGCCAGCTGATTTCCTTTTTCTTCTCTCCGGTCCAGACATTCTGTACTTAAGTGTTGAAAAATACTCAAATAAAAGTACCGATTAAACTTATTTACTTAAGTAAAAGCGAAAAAGTACATGCTCTGAAATGTAATTAAAGTAAGAAAGTAAAAGTAGGTCCTTGGAAAACGTTTCTACCAACAATTTTTATGCAAAGCTGAACCCTGTGCTATAATAATGTAATAATGTAATCATATTAGTAGATAGGAATACAAACTTTACTTCAGTCTAAATTTTATTTCTAATAAATGCACTCAACTTGAATCAGTTAAGTAGAATATGAGCAGAGAAAAAAAATGAAAATAAATTGTAGCTCTATTTTCTGTTGTTTACATTATAGAGGGCGTCTTTGCCTTTAAAAGGGAAATGAGTAGGAAAGAGGTCAAAATGGGATTTAGCAGGTGGGGGAGACCCTAAAATCTAATGCCTCAGTGTGGAGAAAAGAATCCTAAATAACAAAAATGTCTATGGAGATGTCCAGTAGATTTTCTTAGTGTAAAGGCTGTGATCAATTAACCTGCTGCTCTTTGTGGATGTAAACAACTGAATTCAACCAGATGTCAGCAGATGTTTCATGAGTTGTCCTGGCTGACTTCCATTTTCTACACTGACAGTATTCTGTTTATGCTGTTTTCATACTAGACACTATACAGTTGGTGGAATTCAGTGAATGAGCATCATCAGTTTAACTTCAAATTCACCTCTGCTGGCTTTTATGTAACCTAACTCTGACTGTGAAACCATAGCCACTGTGCACCAGTTACAGTTTTTTTACTTAAATCCATTACATCACAGTAAACTAACCTGCACAGTATTTTTATCAGTCTTTACATAACACAGTTAATCTACCCTAGTTTGTTTTGCAGCATGTTTTACATTATGAAAAACCATAATAAGACATGTAGAGACCCAATCTGATTTAAAAACACGAGGACTTACATTTACAGTTTATCAAACACCACTGAGCAGTCCTTGCCTTCAAATCTAACTTCTCCTCTTCCTCTTCGTCTCCTGTCCTGTCTTTCTCATCTTTCTCCATCTCTGAGTCAAGTTAGATCTCTTTCTTTTCTCTCCCTGTGAAATACAGCAGCTGGACTTTTAGCTAGCACACAAACAGTGTTCATATCTATGGTCCCCAACAGCTAAAAATTTGTTCATATAGTGTCAACAAGGACAGCTAAGAAAACTGATGAATCAAACGAGGTGTATTTGTGCACACTTGTTTACACACAGATTTGTGTGTGGATGAAGCCCAATCATCCTGAGCACAGCAGCAAATTGCCAACAGAAGGGCTCCAAAAGAAAAGAATTGTTCTTGCGCCGGCCTAGTCAAAGTCCAGGCCTCAGCCTGACTGGAGTGCACTGGGTGTTCAGAGAACGATGCATAAAAGAGTGCTTCAAACCTCAATTAACTGAAGGCACACTATAAAGAAGATTGGACTGAGGATCCTCCACAATTACATGAAAGACTGATGACGTTGCACAGAAAACCATTACTTCAAATTATGCCTGCTACAGATGGTTCTAGAGGTCAAGTCAAAGTTAGCAAAACAGCTGTATACACCTGCAAGAATGTGCATCTACTTACTGGTACATTACTAGCTCCTGATGTACCAAATTATTTCCACAGAAAAATATTAAATTTGTTGACGGTTTGAATTGAATTTGGACAGGGCTTTATTGTGGTTATATATCACACATATATACATATATCATCCTACATGTCACGTTTAATTGTAGACTCAGAGACTCTGTTAATTAAAGATAAAAAAAAAACAGAAGCAACAAATCTCTACATATATACACAGTTCTAAAGAGCACGGGTTTGAAGTGCTTTAAAATGCTTCAATTATGTTGTAACATTATATTTATTTCATTCATTTTCCTCAGGTCACAACAATTAGTACGTGTGGGATTAATAAGTACAACAATGTAATAATATGTAATAATAATAAGAACAATAGAGAGAACAAAATATATATTAAAGATTTTAGAAGCACATAATCTTTGGCGACCTTTATAAGCCAGCCTGGTTAGTCCAAACCCTAAAACACATGAATAAGAAGTTTCTGGACCACATTTAAAATTAGATGAATATCTCTGCACAGTCTCCTAATTATCCTAAATGAGATAATTATGTGTGTAAGTTTTTGTTTTATTGGTCATCCCCACAAACACCCAAGCCAGTACTAGGGATGGTCATCACTTTTCAGTAGTCTTGAAATTCAAGTGAATAGTTGATGTGCCTTTTTTTTTGTCTTAAACATAGGCCTGGTAGGATGTTATGCATTAGTAATGCAGTGTGGTGGTAATGTACCTACGAACTGTTTGCCAGTAACAAATATTCAACAAAATGGAAAAAGCTGCCAACTACTTGGTATCATGCTTAGACACAGTACTGCAGAAACAGAACAACCATGCAACGCCAAAAATGACTAAAATGATCAAAATGTTATGTGTAGAACAAAAGGAAGGGCAGTGCAAAGTGTGTGTAAGGTAAAACTAGCACTTCACAACCATTTGAGAGCAGTTTGGGGTGAGGTGCAATGTTTAAAGAATATCCAAAATTATGTTGCAAAATATCATCAAATTAAGGGAATATTTTTTTATTTTTCACCTGATCTTGAATCCAGCCCTCAAAGGCTCGATGATTTCAGTTTGCACTGACTGATGTTATGTCAGTTGTTACATTCTTCATCAAATTTTAAGTTAAATATTTTGCTCATCAGGATCTGATGTATAATTGAAGCGTTTAGCAGTATATTTTGCTCAAAGTGCCCTTTCCTAGCTAGTTTTTGCATCTTCAGCAGTCAAGCTTAATCTTATGGGCTTTTCTATTCCACTGGTCAAACCACAGTGACATCTTTTGACTCCAGGTCATTTACATTAGCCCTGACAGTAATGTGTGTCAGAGCTACGCCGGGCTCATCCGCACACCTGGGCTCCACTGTCTCTGAACTCCTTGAATGCTGACCTTTGGCCTTAGGAAAGTGGAAACCATCCAGAGGTGCATGCTCTATCCTGCACAGGCTGTCTTCGCTGTCACTGTCGTAACTGGGACTATATGAGGCGTTGATGAGACATCCACCAGGCCGAACCTCCTCTGATAGCACGCTGGCCTTCTGATGCATCGCCTGAATTTCTTCCGTTTGGACGGCCTTTTCCATTCTCCATACATCAAGCGGCTCCTCCATCTCCATTTCACTCGGCTCCACCTTACGGAATGTGTGGCGGGCATACAGGCCAATGCAAAACATCTCCACAATCACGCTGTAGTGGTAGATCACTAAGATTGGACAAGAAACGCACAATACAGGACAAGCAGTGTAGAGTGCTTTGGGTGAAACAACAGTGCTTCCATCTTTGTGAGATAGAGAGTTTTCATTCAAAACTATAGCCGATGTAACAATATAACCATATAATAACCATACTCAAAGAAATCAAACTTTAGTTTTAGCAAAGTGATGACAGAATTTTTTTATATTTCCGGTTTATAGTCTTAAATCTTATTATTTGCTCACATTAGATTGTTGAGCACTTATCTAGTATTAATGAGAACTGAAATCTCAGTTGCACTAGAATTCTGTCTCAGTCAAGGACACATCATGTTAGTGTAAGACCTGTTCTGCATGCTTGTGACCTGTCCAGGGTGTACCCTGCGAAAATAAAATCTAATACTTTTCAAGATAGATTTGTTTGAAAAATGTTGTCTGAGTGTTGTGACTGATCATGTCAAGAATAACTGCAGAATTATTTGAGTAAAACCGGATTGGGAGGCAAAAGACTGGAGGAGTCCAGATGTGCTGTCACTTACACTGAGACCGGGCCAAGACAGAGAAAGGTGGTGTGCAGGGGATAACCTCCAGAGCCCCCATAGTCTCTAAGATGCCACTCTGCAGGCCACACAGGACCAGCACCAGGATGATGCAGATGAACTTGGCTCTCAGTCCATAGCCATGCAACACACTCTTTGTTGCTTTGTAAAACAATAGGTGGCCATAAAAGGACACGAAAGTTGACACACCTATGATGCTGTTCACATACAGGTTGGGGTCAACTGAACCCACCTGGAAAAAATAAGACGATAGTTACACTTTTTATTCTTCAGTCTATCCAGTGCTTTTCAGTTCAGATGAGATGATTTGTTATCTGAAATAGACTGAACATGTAAGACTGGGCTCAAAGCCTCATTGTACTTCAAATGTTAAACATAGTATAACTACAGAGGCAGTCTCTATTTAAAGCTATTTGGAGTGTGAGAGAGCTTCATAGTGTTCAAACCACCTTTATAAAAATGAACAATCAGTGCATACAATGTGCAGTGGTTCTGCAGAAATGTGAATCATATGAGGTTCTCCATGACCTTCGCCCTGTACAGTTTAGAAGCCTTTTTGCAGCCTTTGTCAGTAACCATCTACAACCATTATGACTATTATATATGAACCTAGCTTGAAACAAGTTACTTTCAGAAAGAAAATATTTGCACAAGATTGGGAACTGACACTACTCTGACAGTGTTTTGTCTTTGTTGTGTTAAACCCAGTTGCTGTAACAAATTTCCCAGCTTTGGGACAAATAATGTATATCTTCTATTAAATGAACACCAGCACTGGATTGAGCTTCATGAAGTTATCCTTACTGGTAAAATAAGCATAGATCAAAATTTTTATAAACAACTCACATCACCATAGTCATACTGTTCATCTGTCCACAGCACCAAAGTCACGAAGAACAAGATGCTGCGGACCACAGAGAGCTGCAGGACAGCAGCCATCATCCAGGCCCGGCTGCTGCTGCACACATGAGAAGGGACAAGACTTTCACATGACAGTCTCCTACTGTATCGACCACATTTTACACAACACAGCTATACCAACACAAAGGATATACATGCAGGAAGTGTGTACAGTTCTTTACAATATATGTGCAAATTCCCATCCAGGTAACATACACAAGTACTAAAAGCCATTATAGACATTAGTGGCACATGATCTGATGAGATGCCACCTCTACAATGTCCATGAGATGATACCTGGTGCCTAATAAGACCTTAATCATTTCACTCTACGTGCTGTGGCAGTGTTTTACTCAGATTTGTGGCTGCCGCTGTGTACCTGTTGATGGCCACCATTGGGAGGCAGCAGCAGCAGCAGCAGGGAAAAGGATCTGGAGTTACCTGCTGTCCAGACAACATAGCCAGCATACGCACTTTCCCTCCAAAAAAGTCTGTGATCAGTCCCATGAATTTCAACAAGGTGATAGAGTGATACCTGTGCCAAATACACACATTCGGACAGGATATATACAACCAACCTGTGATCACAGCAAGTCTTTATAGTCCATTCTTGGTAACTTACAGAGAAGCAATGAAACTACACAGAGAAGAGGAACGGGGCACATACAGTGCTATCAGAGATGTGAAGGCAAACACCTAAAGGAAACAGAAAACAGCAGTAAGATTCAGCTGTAGTGCATGCTGGACTGGAGCACATCAGCATGCAATTTCAGCTCAGTTCATAAAAGGAGCTCTGTGTTTGTGTGGGTGTGAGATGAGACTGCAGTTACCGGATACATTCCTAATATCCAAAGGTAGCGAAATTGACGTCTGAATGAGGAAATATTGCGCAAGAAGAAGCCCACCTCTTCCAGAAACACCCCAAGTAAAATGACAGCCAGGCCGGCTGGGATGAGGAAGAGCCACAGCTCATTTTTAATGGCTGAGAAAAAAAAAACACAGCACCACACAAAAGCACAAGAGAATTTTTGCAAAAAAGTACACAATACTGCCAGAAACTGGTGAGAAATCAACACACATACACACAAGCTTCCATTTTGATTCCAGTTTCTTATACATCAAGTTCGTTGGATTCTCTCCAGTCAATCATACGTAGTTTATGATAATTAAGTCCTGCGACAATATTTTTTCCTCTTGCAACTGTGCAAATTATTCAGGATGCATTCCGTCAGTCTTTCAGAATTTTCAGCATTTTTAGAAAATGAATGTTTGTAATGTAACATTTCATCTATTGAGTAAGGAGAATGAAAATGTACATCGTCTCAGGTGCAGATTTCTTTAACAGATTTCTATAACTATCTATCAATGGCTAAAAATGCTGAATGATTCTAACAAGCAACAACAAAGTTCTTAGAATATTTATTAAAGTCTATTTTTTCTCTGTATACACATCAGAAAGGAATACACATCAAACTTTTTTTGAGCATTATAACTAAAATATTAAACTAAAATGCTACAGCTCATGCCAAAAAGAGTTGAATCTGAGATAGTTTATCACTCCATCTCACTTAATGGGCATTAACAAGGGGAGATAATAAATGCAATCCTTAATATTCTGCTACAGTGGAAGTAGAAAATTGTACTTACCAGTAAAAATTTGTGATGACAGAGGGATCTCAGGCCCAATCCAGCTGCAGTTGGCCCTACTTCTCATCCTCTATATAATCCTATTCACCACGCATCTAGAGCAAATACATAGGAAATAGCATAATTTACAACAGTCAGCTACCTCTTTTAATTCGTAGCCAACCAAATATCCCAGCACCAAACTTTTACCTTCCAGAGGCTGTAGTTTTATGTAAAACGACTTCCAGGCCTCTCCTGTCCTTTCCGTGTTGACCCAAACACTTCCTGTCTGACTAAAGATGTTAATCATTGATAGATACAGGTAGGGGACAGGTATGGGATCCAAGTTCATCTTGAACAGCCAACAGTTTATGTGAGAAGAACAAATATTTAAAAATACACCCAATATTTAGTGCAGGTGCCACTAATCAACATTTTTCATAAACTGAGGATCATGTGGCTAAATGTGAAATATGACTACTTTTGTCACTTTTAGCCTAAATATTCTGGCCCAATTTGAACGATCTCTCATGCAGTGATAAAGCTAGTACCTCGACCCCTTTAACAGAAACAGCATACAATAATCACAGAGTCAAAACAGCTTGGGCCCACAGTGTCCCAAATCTGTCAGACCAGGAGAAATAACTGCCCCGAGTATATCTGGCAGACTCTTATCAAAACTTGTTTAAATGACGTCCCAGAATATGGACTTACTGTAAATAATTCACAGTGAAAAGTGTTTTACCTAGTAGTTATATATAAAGTTTGTTTAAAAGGTAAGGAAATTTGTATTTGGTCAATTATGTCACTGTTGTAACAATGCTTTTTGGTACCACATTTTTAAGAAAATGCATTTGTGGGTTGAGAAGCAGAGCTGAGTATGTGGGATGTGCCCATTAAAAACTTGCTATATCTTCTGTGCCAATGCCAAACAGCTTAATCCTGTGACTGACTCTTGTCAGAACGCTTGTGTTCCGCAAAACCCAAGTTGCTGTATAATCGTAGTGAGCCTTAGTACCATCACCAAATTAAAAGCAATGTGCCATATAGTGGGGGATGTTAGGGATGGGCTTCAAAGTGAGGAAGACATGCCAAGAAAACAGTTTCCTCACCCTGTCAGCATCAAAAACCACAAGCAGTTTCCTACTGATTTGCAAGACGATATGGCCGACGGCTCTCCTCACAGACAATCTCTGGTCTCACTGGGCTGCCAGGAGGCCTGCCATGACTGCTCTTCACAGTCAAGCCTGTTTGCACTGGTATCGGCAACATGTGCACTGGAAGCTGGACATGTGGAGGCACATTATGTTCAGTGAGTAAGTCCACATTCTGTGTATAGCAGTTGGATTGTAGGGTCAAAGGGGAGAGATCCAATTGAGAACATTTGGCGATGGATGGCAAGGGAAGTTTACAAAACATGGAAAACAGCTCCATACAGTAGATGCCCTTCGTGCGGCCGTCTTCACCACTTGGAGAAATGCTCCCACTCACCACATGGAAACACTTGCAACAAGCATGCCGCAATGAATTTTTGAAGTGATCGACAATAACAGTGGAGCTGCTCATAACAGAGTTCATGTTTGCACCTTTGATTTCTGTTTTGGGTGGTTTAAGGGTTTTTTGGAGGTGTAGTCCTAAACTTTTGATCAGCTGTAAAACAGCCTCTTTCAGCTTAAGCGTTGTTTTCAATAAATTGCATGATCAAAAAATGTTTTGTGTCACTGCCATTTCTTCATGGTGCATGCTGAATTTCTACTTAGAACCTAGTTACGATCCAATCCAAAATATGATTTTTTTGCCATTTTTCAAGTGGTCTTAAACTTTTGATCGGGAGTGTATATGGTATAGAAAAGATTTTAACTGAAGCTCCACTGGGGCTGTTTTTCATCTAATATCAACTTCACTAACCCTAGGCAAATTGTTAAAAACAACATTTTGTTTCTAAAAAAAGCATCTTGAGAAAACAGCGGCAAAGCTACCAGCAAAAAACACGCAAAAAGTGAAAGTTTTAGTTTAATGTTACTTTGCGACATCAGGACGGGGTTTTAGTTCAGCCTTCACATTACAGTAATGTCATCAGCTGATAGACCAACTGAACAGAGCATAATTAATAATAATTAATCACCAAGGCAAAGGAGATACATGCAACAGCTACCTTTGTTCACCCCAAAGCCTTCCCAGCTCACTTTTCATAAGTATCCAGGCTGGTCAACCTCAGGAACATCAATCAAAACACTTTCTTTCACAATAAAAGCTCTCTCCTAAATGCAACTATTCTTAACCATTAGATAGTTTTAAAGGGTGGAATATACTTTTTATGCTAAGGGGATGTTATTTTCACCCTTTGCTTACAATCTGTCATGGGCACAATCAATCTCTAGGAAATAAATGAAAGCTATAATTACAGGTTATATACAGTATTTATACTCCTCATTTTAGAATAATGATGCAAAAAGTAAATCAACCAGTTTTTTTACACCTGAAAAGAGACCACAAACTTTGAAAATTATTGCCATCAGCTTTTGCAGGTGTCAAATGAAAGAGAAAATGTAAGTTTCTGCAGATGCGAGGAGTGGTCAGCAGAGTCCAACAGGACTTTCCACACCCTTTCCACACCCTTGGAGCAGCTGCCTGCTGCTTGCTGCCTTACTGTTGATTCATAGTAACACCTTTGGTCGTACTGACCACAAAAAGCACAAACGATTCATGAAGCACTTTATTCTACACCATTTTAAGCTTTTTATATCCACCCCACACCAACAACCAATTGAGAATGACCAATTAGTCTAACAAGAATTACTTTTTACAATTTGTCCTACTGGCAAATTATGGAGATGGTGAAAAAGATAATGGACTCAATGTCCTATTATCTCTTAAAGATACTGGAAATGATCCTGAATTGTTTGTTATGTCCATCAGGTGACCTGCTTTTGATTGGTAGGGTAAAATGTCAGGTAAAGGTGCGCGTACAGCAGCTCATTTTCAGTTAATTATCTGAACCTCTAGTAGCAGAGAACCTTGTTTTCAGTTAAATGAGTGAAACAAGATCCAAACTATAAATATGTTAAATAAATATACACTTTTTGAAAATTATTGTATTTAGCATTTATTTAAAAATGTATAAAAAACACAAACACAAAAACAATAGCAGTAAAAAAAAAAAAGGAAAACATGACAAAAGATTTTAACAAAGCTACATTTCATTTTCTTCACATGATTAGAAGCTGAAATGTATTTGGACCTGCACATGTCAAAGGTCATTCATATGAACGGGCCAGTTTCTACTTTTCATTTTACTAATCCTTTAGAGACCAGTCATTCTTTCAAACAGGCCGGAAAACTTGTTTGGAAACTCATTCACATCTTTGAGAATCACCACAGCGCACACACCGTCATCCCCCTGTGCCAACGTCCTTCCCACTTAAGCATATCTCTGTCTTTCATAATCAGAAAACAGTCTGGTATACACTGAAACAAAGGTGTCTGTCAGCCTTTTCATCGGCCCAGACAACATTATTTAATTAAACAGTAGAATACCCAGGAAGCAAACACAACCCAGTGGCTGGCCCAGTTCAGTTCAGACCACCTCTGGATGGTGTGGATGGCTGTGAAATCCTGAAAACAATAACAAACATGGACGCTGTTAGTCCCTGCACAGCCCAGGGAATCATAGACAAGGTACACATGTGCATTAGGAATTTGCATGCTGTCAGCTAAATGTCCACATGCAACCAGAAAAGGTCAAAGGGTAATTCCTTCTCAAATTAAAATGGCCCTGCTGCTCAACTTTCTCCAATGTGTATAAAAAAATATCCTTGGTTTGAACAAATAAATGGTAAATGGACTTATGGCTCTTATATAGCGCTTTTCTATTCTGAGCCATCATAGCACTTTACATTCACCCATTCAGAAATTGTCACTATAGTTGTCTTGTGCAATGTGAAGTTTATTATGAGCATTAGTTGGCTTTAATTTTTTCCCATATTTTAACTAGCCAATACTAGAGATGGACCGATCCGATATTACGTATCGGTATCGGTCTGATACTGACGTAAATTACTGGATCGGATATCGGAAAGAAATAAAAAAAATGTAATCAGATCCATTAAATATAAAAAAGGACCTCACAAAACTTGCGACACGGTGTAACTCGGCTCATAACCGTAGCATGTCGGAGCAGTGTGCTCACATGATAGAGTGGCTGTGTGTATTTGAAGCCTCGCTACCAAACCAGCATTTCATCTCCGAGAAAGTTATCCCAGAGAGAAGTAAAGCAAGTGTGTAAGTTCATCTCTGAATGTTTGTAAAGCATTCCCGCGTTAAGCTTAACAACCAATACCTGGAGCGAGTGCCCCTTCTTGCTGCTTCTTCAATCATGAAACTGATCAATGATCAGCTGATCGGCTTTTCTGTCGCGAGTCCATCTCTCTTGTTTGTTTTTGGCCCACTTTGCACCAGAAAGAGGAAACCAGCGGCTGAATAACAGCAGCACGTTTAACCTCGATAAGCTGTTGTTAGAATTTATTTAATGTTACTTTCTACACCAGGATCTTTTTCTACGTAGCTGACGGCTGGTAACTGTGCAGGGGCGGATCTAGCAAAGTTTAGCCAGGGGGGCCGATAGGGCATTAACAGGGAAAAGGGGGCACAAAGACATACTTTTCTTTCTTATTCTCATTTAAAATGTCTAGCTTTTAATAAATAATTATCTTACACCCAAAGTTTTAATCTTATGTAAAATATATAGAAGTCCATTACTGTATATAGTAACTATTAAGTCTAATATACCCTAGTAAGCTATAGTACTTTTTCCTTTGGGAAGATACCATCTGTGCAGTCTACAGTTCTGTTGAAGAAAGATGTTGAATCTATTTAATTATTCTTGAAAAATAATTAATTTCTGTGCATTTTTTTTCCACACTGCATCAAATTAAAGTTGATTAAGTCGATTAAGCAGCACGAGGTGGAGGTTGGGGGGTGGTTCCCTATTTTTTTTTTTTTTTGCTGGGAGTTTGCAACCCTATTAGTTAGGTTGCTTAAGATTTCTGCTAAGTACTCTTTAAAATACCAGAATAGGGAGGATTGAGTAGGTTTAAATTTATTAGATTGATCAGTTTTGCTGAACTATGAAATATTTTGGGTGCAGTGTTTTTTTTACATACAGGTATAACAGAATAGCTTTAGTGTTGTTGTTTATTTAAACTTGAGTATAAACATATACAAAATGCAGCAAGATATTAAAAAAACAGTTTTGTTGATTAAAAAACACACTATATCGGATTCATATCAGTATCGGCAGATATCCAAATTTATGTTATCGGTATCGGACATAAAAAAGTGGTATCGTGCCATCTCTAGCCAATACGCAGACATTTTTAATGGGTGTGTCCCAAATGGCAGATTCTGAGACTAGTAAGAATTTCATGCTTTTATCTTTACGTTTTTCACATTTTCATGTTCAAAAATTGTCCCTGTGAAAAAATAGCCTGAAAATTGTTTGATTGACCATGGTTTAAAAACTTTTTAAAAATATATATAATGTATGAAAACTTGACTGCAATCATGTTCAACCATTCACCAGGTTTTAAGGAAAATCAGAGTTGGTTGAATGAAAAATATTCTAAAAAAATGTGCTGATTTGAGACACAATTTTCACCACAGAATTCAGTTTAAAGCAATCAGACCATTAAAAATAATGAACGTTCTGCAAACAATTACAATTATGAGAAATATTCAGTGAGAATATTCAGTGTTATTATTGTATGAAAGCTGTCACTTGCTTTATTTCCAAACTGAGACTGGGTATAAATTTGCACTCTGTCATAATATCTTCAACATATACAGGTGGGGTCGGCCCTCATGGTGCTCTTACCTCTTCTACCTCCTGTTCATCAACTCCTGGGTCAAACATGGAGCCTAGGTAAGTGAGATGGAAGATGGCCAGCAAGCTGAAAACCAGGTTCAGCAATATCACCCAATAATCCTATAGACCGCAGAGGAGAGAATAAAAGACAAAAGAAAAAATAGAGACAAAAGTTGCATGTTCTCCGTCAATCTACTCAATATTAAGAAATAACAACTTGCTAACAATGACTGTTAGTGTTCTATTCTATGGTTTTTTTTATGCATCTTTGCTTTGACTACATTGACAGGATGGAATCGTTCTCATGATAAAAAAAAATGGTGCCAATCAGATGTTTTCAGGTGTTTTTTAATGGATCAAAATGTGATGGTGCCTTTCTGTTTTCATGGTTTGGGGCGGAGCCTCCACTGTGTTTCACAGCTGACCTCCTTCCTACATAGTGATCACTATTTGAACCAAAAATGTCACATTTGGATTCATCCATTCATCAGTCCTGTTACTACTAATTTTCAGTTTAGTTCTTATGTAACTGTAATCCAAGGGCTTTTCATCTCATTCCCTGGCTGCCTCAGTTTCACTGGGACCATGTCCTGAATGGACACACTGCACATAATGCTGAGACGTGGCAAGTTTTTGGGAATCGCCATGCTGGTGCAAAAAAGACTTCCCAAAGTTTCAGCTAACAACAGCAAACAGTTTTTTTGAAACAGGCGTTTGGACTAGAAAGGTTGAAGACTCAAAATAATATAAGTACAAAAGTTCTAGAGTCACATGATTGAGAGTAGCTTGTGCAGACTTAGTGGAGGGCTGTGTGCAGGAATGTGGGCGTGAACCAGGGCAAGGTCAAATAACAGTAAGTTCTCACAAACAGTTGCTGCCTGGATATGAAACTAGATGACGGGAAATGAAACAGCTAGTGTGTGAGAAGAAAATATTGAGAAAGGCAGGTGAAGCACCCAAAATGCAGGAGGAGGAAAGCGACAAGAGGTTGGGACCAACTTGTGCTAGAGCTAAGTCTAGACCAGGGCCCTCCCCAATGGTTTTCTGACCACTCAGAAAGCTGATTTTTTTAATATTTAAGTTTGTGTACGGCTAAGTTAGCGCACTCTTCCAGAAGTCGGCTACAGCTAACTGCTTGCAGACTGTGAACTGAAGAGATCCATGTACATGTATGGTTTTGAACTGCTTGAGGCAATAAATCTATTGAATTTGAATTGGACTGGTGCTCTCTTTATCTTTATCTCTCTTTATCCTCGAGAAAAAGAACGTGCAACACAGGCTGCTAGTGACATAGAATTTACATACAAGACACAACTTAAAATGAGTCTTCTGTTATGTGGTTCATCTTTTGATTTTGTTGTCTGTTTGTGCTTGAGTGATTCATTAGTCAGTTTCAAATGGCCTAATGACCAAAAAAAAAAAAGAAAAAGGATTATTTGGACTTATTCAGTTACTTTATTGCCCTGTTTATCTTTGTTGTTCTGTGTTGTTTAGCTGTGCAGCACTTTGAAGTCACCTTTTTACACTGCACATTTAAACACAACACAGGTTAACCAAACTTTGGCTCTGCATCTATGTCTGTCTGTTTGTGTCTCTGTGTGTGTGTTTTGTTTTTCACTGTCTCCATCTGTTAGCTGAGTAGGGATGAAGCTGTACCTTTTTGTGCTGATGGGTGCAGTCAGAGGCACAAGGCCTAGACAGGATACAGGCACTGAAGATAGAAGCAAGCCTCTTTCTCAGAACTGAGGATGACAAAAATAATCAGTTACATTAAATTAAAAAACTTTAAACATGAAAATGTAAAAAAGGAAAATAGGAGGGGTCCACAAATCTGACTTTCTACCACTAAATGAACACAATAGAGCGACACGACGAGTGCTCCAATTACAGAAAACAAAGCAAAAGAAAAATCAAACATTCCCTCAAACAGCCTTTGGATCACAGCTGTCCCCTGCAACATGCAGATTCCCGGACTACTCTGGATGAGTAAAGACAGATAAACAACTAAATTCACACGAGCTTGTTCCTCAATGTGGATCATTATCTGTCGTTTGGATATACTGAGAAAGCAATGTTAATCAAGACCAAATCATATGCAAAGCATTCTGTAATTTATTCAACCTCCTAAAAACACAGCATAAACTGCAGTATAACTAATGCATGAAGGCCAAGTAGAACGTTCCACTTCACTCAGAAGTCCATACAGCATGTCAGTGTATCCATCCAAACAAAGGTACACTAAAAACACAAATGCATTCTGTTTGGCCAAAGACTAATGACACTGAGTACGGAAGGTGCAGAATAATAGTTCACATACAGGATAAAAGACATGTTATCCCCTCATGTGGTTAGTTTTCCGAAGTGGAAACACCTGTGCGGTACAGATAGAGGGGGGACTCACAGCTGTCGACGACTTTGCCACAAGTTTTAGTCATGGTCATTATGCATATGAAACACAAGACTTTAGATTACGTGTAAGAAATGCACTGATGCTAAGAACTTTTCTGTAATTAACAGAACATAGCACAGTCTGTGCCCTGTTTATTTAATTCTGTGTAACGTTTCAATATGAAATCAATAATATTTGTTTGTTTTTTTTCATCTTTCTTTGAAGAGATCAACTGAATTTACAGAGATCAAAGTCAGTGTCCAGTTTGCACGACAGTGCAATAAAAACATTTTTGTCACTAAAATCTAAGAATGACTGTGACAGATAATTGAGGCAGAACTTTTCAGCCCTGTTGACGATCCTTAATAGAAATCTATTAAGCAGTTCTTCAGTGTTTGTGTGTGACCTGGGTCACAACAGATCACATCATGTGTCACTTGTTCCAGTTTCACCAGCGAATCACTCTTCTGTGTGAGCACAGAGTTATCCATACCGTGTTCAACATATGTGATGAATCCAAGTGAAAGCAGAACAGCTCCCAGGTGGAAACTGAGACCCTGGAGAAGATAATACAATTAGGTTAAGCAGTAAACTACGTACAACTAGTGGAACAGAATGGTGTGTACGTGTAAGTTTGGTGATGGAGTTTTTATTATGAATGAATGATGTATTTTTATGAATTATTATGTCTATTTTTTATGCTTAAGGACAACAGATGGAAATTAGCCCTTGGCTATAATCTGGTATGTTTACATTCATGTAATTTTTTTTTTTACATTTATGTTTATTAACATGCACTGTCCTAAATAAAATAAATAAATAAAATAAATAAATGTTTGGGGTCCACTTGGGGTACCTGTGGTCATTTTTGACAAAGACTTCTATCACCAGTATTTCAACTTTCAGAAAATCATTTTAAACAAATACCGTCATATACCAAACACCTCAGTGAAATGTCATAAGGTGGACACTGCCCAAGCCTAGTGACCTGGTTGTTCAGTGAAATCTCACACACAGTGGGTAATAGTGTATGTATTATTGTAGGGTCTGCCTTATAATATAAAGCACCTTGAGGCAACTGTTGTTGTGATTTGGTGCTATATAAATAAAACTGAATTGAATTAACAGTGAAGTTTAAGCATGGATTTAGTATACTGTATAGACTCTGGATACAAGTGTTGAAGTGTGCATCATCTTACTAACATGCAGTAAGGCGCTGGCTGTGTATGTCACCAGGATAGCTGGAAAAGTTCCCAATTTCATGGCGTTTTTAAAGACATCTGAAAAAGATGGAGAACAAACCACAATGAACTCACCGAAAACAACATTATGACAACATGGTGCTCATACAAGATCACCTGCTGCTCCCTTTACGGCTCATCAGAACGGATCATCTGCTCAAACGATCTCTATCATCATCCTCCTCTGTCATACCAGCCCTCTGCATGTCCTCCTACACGATCCACGAATCTTCTCTAAGGTCTTCCTCTTTTCCTTCTGTCTGGCAGCTCCACCACCACCATCATCATCATCATGATCATTTCTTTAACGAATCCACTCGCCCTCTGAACAGGCACTTCCATCTTCAATTCACAAAACACTCCTGACACTCATCTTCATCCACTCCTCCTCCGCTTTGAACGGTTGATCCCAGAATATTAAACTCCTCCACCTTCACTACCTTTGCTCCTTGCACGTTCCAATTTCCATTTCTCTCCCTCTAATTCACACGTGTTTTCTTGCTTCTGTTGACTCCCCTCTTCTCTCCAGCACATACCTCCCTTTGCACGCTACTCTGACTACAGATCAGTGTTATCTGCAAACGTCATATCCCCACAGACTCCTGCCTGGGCTCATCTGTCAGCCTGTCCATCACCACTTCAAATAAGAAAGGGCTCAGAGCAGATCCCTGACATAATTGCAGCACCACCTTGACTCCATCTGTCACTACTGCACACCCACACATGTCGAGCACCACCCACACATACTTTTCTATCACTCCTGACTTCCTCATACAATACCACAGTGCCTCCTTTGGTACAACATGATCTGTGTTCTCTGTACTTCTCCAGTGACACTCTGCTTTATGCCTCTGTAGATACTCTGCACATCACTCATGTTCTTGAACATAATTTCTCAGGTATCCTCTCACTCTCTAAGATTGTGTTTAACAGTCTCCACTATAGGGCTGCCACAAACGATTATTTTGATAGTCGACTAGTCACCGATTATTTTTGCGATTAGTCAACTAATCATATCATGTATCCGCTTATTGCACCAGCATGCATCTGCTCTTATATAACTATCATTAGCTTACAGCTTTAAGTGTTTAAGGTGTGTGCTAACTAAAAATAAAGACAAGATGGTAGTTTATTAAATTTTAATGAAATTTGCAGATTGTTTCGGTGGAGTTTAATTAACTCAGCAGTCTGCTCCTTGGTTTCTAAAATATAACAGGACACCGGAGTATATTCTCGAGCATCTCACACTTCTGATAATCAGTTGTCTGCTTGACGTTTATTCAGCTGTGTAAAAACTATAACTTTAATCTCAGCCAAACCGATTTACTCAGGAACAAATAAAATACTGAATATAAGTGACTTATATATCATGTTTAACCTGAGTAGCGAAAAACGGCGGTGGGTTTGAAAACGATTTGCCGGGAGTCCGGTGTTCTCAGGGGCTCTAGTGAGCCTTGAACCCCGGCTAGCTATCGAGCTGGTGGGTAACAGACGTCTCCGAAAACGTCGGAGCGCTTTTGAAAATATGTGGCGTCTTGATAAATTGAGCAGATATTTGAAGTTTACACAGATAAATTCTCGCCTGAAAATATGTTAAACGTTTATTTTGTGACCCAGAAAGAATAATAAGAGTAATATTAAAACTGCTGCTGCCATATCTTCTGTTTCAGTCCGTTATTACACTCTTAAATCCTACTACTTATTCCTGCGTCTTTTGGGATCTTACAAAGCTTCAAACGAGGCGTCGACTATTAAATCAGTCGTCGACGATTTTGATAGTCGACGTAATCGTGACTAGTCGACTAATCGTGGCAGCCCTACTCCACTATCTCTTAGACATCGCCATACCTCCACAGGTATGTTGCCTGTATTACTGTAGGGTCTTTACCTTACAGTATACAGTGCGCTGAGGTGACTGTTGTTGTGAGCTGGTGCTATGTAAATTGAATTGAACTGAACTGAATCTGGACCAACCACCTTTGCAGTTTTCATGCTCATGAGCTCAATCTCTCTGCCAATCCACAGATTCTTTTTTCTTTCCTTAGTGTTGAGCCTCATATTCAACCCTCGAGAAACCTTTTCCACCTCAGGGCTCTAGAGTCCGACCAAATTTTTCGATGGTGCCACTAAAAAAATCTTAGGTCACACTGGTCTAGCTGTTCGAGTGGGGGGGAAAAAGTCTCCGCAACCCTGAAAGTCTCCCTGTGGTCAACAACAGACACACATTATGCCCCTATCGTGGTATAAACCAATCAGAGATAGTCAGGGGCGGGACCTCTCTGATTGCCCTTGGTCCAGATATTCCTGTAGTACTTTGTGTGTAAGTTCGAAAGTGCAGGTGCCAGGTGGATAGAGAGATGTGAGTAGCTTGAATAAAGCAATAACAATTCATTAAATCTGAATCGACTTTTAAATATAAATGTATTTTGCCAGAAACACCAGAATCTCAGGTTAAAGCTCTCAAAACTATTTCAACAACCGCCAAACAGCAAATGAGAGCAGGTAAACGGATTTCACACAATGACATAAACACAGAGCGGACCCGACGCATCAGAATTAGCTTTGTCTTTCTGGGCTTTCTCACCCAACGGCCTGTACACGGACACACCCTCGGGGCTGAAAGCCGACAGCTCACAGATTCTGATATGTCCCGCTTTGTGTTTACGTCTTTTTTGTGCTAGATTCTGAGCTGCAGGTTTTATCTCTCTCCAACCAAAATTCACTGAACCAGCAGCAAAAGAATATCCAAACTATGCTTCACATTTCATAAATGTCGTCATTAATCTTCTCTTACTTTTGCTGTTTTGCTTCCACCACGATAAAAATCAAACTTCATGCACAGCTCTCTCTCTCTCTCTCTCTCTCGTGTACTTCAAGAACAGTTTCCCATCTCAAATCTCTGTTTTCTGCATTATTCATTCGCTTATTACCCACCAGTCTACCGTTGTTTACAGCGCTGTCGTGCTGTCTTTTTCTTTTTTTTTTTAACTTAAATGACCTCGGACAAGAAAGCCTAATTTCTGCTGTTCAATACTGAAGAAATTTAAACTTTTTAAAATTATGCAAAATTGCAGAATATTTTTAAGGTTATCTGCTATAAAAAGCCAGGCCAGGAAAATCTCCTTCATGTTTTTCTGTGTTTTATCCTCAGTTACTTTCACACAAAGGCATCTGCTGTGATGCTCACACCTCTGATAACGTCTCACATGTATCAGTATGATAATGATCAGAATTATAATATTTCTGTGTCTGAGGCAAAATTGAATGATCAAATCGGGACCTCGTGAATCGTGAATCGAATGGATTATAGAAATCAGTGACGATACCCAGCCCTAGTGAGCAGCCTAGGCCTGACAGAAGTGGATGTAGCTGTGGGTAATGAGAAAAGATGATAAGAACTATTGATAACTTTTTTGTTAAGGCCTAATTTGTCTGAAATTCATAGCCAGTGCTCTGACATGGAGCCATGAACGCTGAACAAGCACAGTGTATCCAAAAACACGATAAACGCACGGCCCAAGTGTCCCCTCTACCCACTGCTGCAGGCAGCAGCAAAACAGGTCATCAGAGGGGGCCGATGTGATAATTAAATTTAACATTGCCTACATTAGGGCTGGGCGATATGACCCAAAATTCATATCTCGATATTTTTTAGCTGGATGGCGATATAAGATATATATCTCATATTTTTTTTAAAGCCATAAAGTAAGAACAAAAAGAGAGTTCTTAGTCAAAGCTGTGTCCCAGATGTCACACAGGCACTTTTATTAACATAGAGCATAAGATTTACTCAAAAATAAATTATGAGCATTTATTAAATAATCATGCTCCATAAATAAAAGAAAACAATGTTGTTTTTGTGCATAACAAAAAGCTCACAATTGTGCAGTCAAAATGTAAACTAACAGACGCTGAGCATAATAACAAAGACAGCTTTCACAGCTGCTCTGTTCCCAACTTCTACTGTGTGACTGACAGCATTGAGTTTGAAATCCTCTTCGTAACCACGTCTCTTAAAAGGTGCCATTTATAGTCCTTATACACAGTAGGGTAATATTACGTTGAAGCACAGTACGTATCACTCCGCGAGGCTCCTCGGTAGCTGTAATGCTCTGACAATCCATCAAGCGGTGCAGCTCATTAAAGTCGTACTAAAACATTTTTGACAGATTGCTGAGCGCCGTGTACCACATAAAATCGGTTCGCGGCCATCAAGCACAACCCGAATTCATACATAAGGCGCGCTGTCAACTTTTGAGAAAATGCAAGGATTTTAGGCTGTGCAGCGCCTCTGGGCTGCATGGCGTTAGCGTGGTTAGCTCGTTAGCGTGGTTAGCTAGCTAACACGTTGACGGCGTCCAGCCCCACGCACGGGGCGATGTGCAGTAACTCGGACACGGCAAATGTCCGTTAACATCTTGTCGCTTCCTGCAGGTGAAGCGATGGGGGAGGAGGGGGAGCTGTGTTCAGTGAAGGAGGGGCGAGGCCGAGTAACGTTGCGTAAAGATGAAAGTGGACGAAAGAGAGGCAAACTTGCGGCTCCACAAGTATAATTATAACGTAACATAGACTATATCGATATAAAGGATATTGTCACACCTTATATCTCGTATAAAAATATATCGATATTTTTTAAAAACTCGATATATCGCCCAGCCCTACCTACAATATCACCAAAGAGTGCCAACGCACTTTAAGCACAAGCACTTTTTCAGTAACTTATCTTTCTTGTAGAAATGTGCTCCAAATAAAGAACTTTGTATTGACAAGATTGTTAATTAATCATTTACAAATCAATATTGTCTGTATGGACAGCAATTTCCCCCCCAAAAGTGCACATGTAAAACTGCTGTGTTAAGCGATGCGGTTGAAAAATTTGGGTGCGCCTAACTTTTGTGCTGGTGGGCATCAAGGTGCACCAGTGCAACCGTGGCAAAAAGTTAGTCTAGAGCCCTGCACCTCTTTTTACTGTACGCTACTCCTGTATATTGTATTCATGTCATTTTTTCTTTGCCAGCTTCTTTAAATACTCTTCTTTCTCATTCCAGCACAAAGTCTCCTTGTCTACTTCCCAGAGGTTCCATCAAAAACCTCCTCTGCAGTTTCCCTCAGGACTCCAGCTGTACTTTCCTAGTCATCTGTAACTCTTCACGAACACTCAGAGCCTGTCTTAATCCTCTTAAACCTAGCCAAGGAGTTAACAGAAACCCAGAGAGATATATTAAGAATAATATGTTGTTACTAAAACCTCTAAACGTTCATCACTCAGTAACAGTGTTAGTTGTTGTCCCTGCAGTAAGAGGCAGGCCTGTGTTCACTGAGCCTGTGAACAACTCCAGTAAGCAACAAGGAGGTTCAAGTTACACCTTTTAATAAAAGCTAGAGTTAAGCTAACTAAGATCTTGTTTGCTGTTATTTCTGTTAATTAGATATGGTATCTTTCAAAGAAATTAAAAGACAAACATTGATTTTATATATATAGAAACAAATGTAACAATTGACAATACTCTCAGTACTTGTTTATGGTGCCTCTAGTCGCCAAAGATGGTTCACATTCTACAGTTCTTTCATTGCTGCAATTCCCTTTCAGTGTGTACACACTAGAAGAGCCGTCTGCTTCTGCTTCTGTCGGTTCAATAAATTTTGGCATCCTTAAATTCGACACTCTGGAAAGTTTAACAGACAGAGAAGATTGAGACTTACAGGTTTTAAGCCAGCGAGACATGGGGATGTTCCAGCATGTAACCACCATCACCATGGAGCGAGGGATTTCCACACTGAGAGGCTTCACCACTTTCATATCCCTGCACAACACGCACACACACACGCACACAGCTTGTTTTTTTCCACTTTTTAAAAAAATTTGAATCACAGTCAGATTTCTAATGTGAATCTTCTTGGACTGGCACCAAGTCAGTCTCCGGCAGCATGTCATTCTTTGTGTTGCTACTAGCCTGCCTTGTTATTCCCAGTTGCTTTGTGCAAGACTTTTCTTCCCTTCTTCAGGAATCTTTGTTTGTCCGCTCCAGCTAGAATTGTCTTAGCAATGTTTGGTTCAAGCAATCTGGGGCATTTTGCTGTGCAGAGCCTGTTGCACTATACTGCTATCATATAATAAGCTAGATTGGAAACCTGCCATTACACCCAATGATGCTCTTCAATTCTGCCTTGTTTTACAGTAGATTATTCTAGAGGGTTGAAAAACTTGACTGTTGATTAAACAATTTCCAGGATGAAGAGAGCAGAGCAGCTGATAGCAGATCAGCTAATCGCAGATCAGCTAATCTTACCATCTTGTGTTGTCTTTATCTTCAGTGAATCCTCCTCCGGCCAGCATGCTGGTGCCTTCGCTCAAGTGACCCACAAAGTAGTTACTGAAGTGGAAGGACACTGCATTCTCGTAAGCATGCAGCCACCTATGCAACACACCACAATCAAGTCACATACACACATCATCATTAAATAATCTCTGGCTGGCACACAACAAATAATTACAGCAGATCACGTTAAAGCCAAATAACTCGAGCAATCAGACTTCTAGTGCTAGTTCTCACCCAGCAAGTTATTCATTTCCATAAAACGTCAGAGGTGGACTGATTTCTGACTGGACTACTCATCTGCTGATCTCATATTGCTTCCTCTTACGACACTATGATTGATACACCGACGTCATTTTTTTTCTTCAAGCATGCAGATAATCTAAACAACTCGTACACCTGAGTCACTGTATGTAAGAGCTCCTTATCAAAGCAATGGGAATAAGACAAACCGGAATTAGCCAGCTGCACAAACAGATATGCAAAAATGTTTTGGATAACAGTGTATTCAGTTCATAACTGTAAAAAAGAAAGACTAGCAATGGAGCACAAATAAAATAAAAACAGTATTAAAATAGAATAAAACATAATTATTTAATCCATAGTCTAATCATTTAAGGTTTAGATCATAAATGGGGTTAAAAGTCATACATCACGGATCACATAACAATTACAAATACAGACACACATATCTATCGAGTGTCACAGAATTGTTCTCATGACCAAGATGTTATGATATTTTGACTTACTGTGTGACATTTGTTCCTATTTATAATCTAAACCTTCTAAGATTAGACTCCTAAGTAAACACTAAACTGGCTGTCTTCTCATCAGAGCTCCTCATCACATTCTGTCCGATATTTTCCTGGGAAAGTATCCCTACTTTGCACCATTCTGTTGATTAAATCGGCCCTATTGAGTTTAATATAAGAAACAGTGCGTCATTTTTTCCCTTTTTATTTTCACAGCTGCCAAGTTTCTTCTGTCTCTGTTAAACACTTCTATTACATTTGATATGAGTATGATATGCTTGTGTGTCATGCCTTCATTTCAGTGTCTGAAATCACCAGAAGGAAGACTCTCAAGTCATACTAATTAAAACCAGTGCAGATGCATATTAGCTTCTAATCTTCTGTATAACAAACTGAAGATATACTGTTATGTGTGTGAGAAGACAAAGACTACAGTGCCAATTACAAGAAGTGAGAAAAGTATGACACTACACTATGATACCATCATCAGAACATGAGTAAATAGTTTCTATACTTGGGAATTTGAACAAATGTTAATACTTGGGGCAAAGCCTTACCTTTCTCAAATGTATCTTGGAAGCAGAGAAAGAAAGACAGACAGTATAGTGTCAAAGCAGTGTAGTGGAACAGTGCTCTGGGTGTAAAAAGAGCAACGATTGAATTAAAATCTCTTACTTCTTTGTGACAGAGTTTCCATGGATCGGGATGAACCACGGGAAAAGGTATGGGGCAATACAGGTGGAGATTAGCAAACAGATCTGACTCTTCACTAGACTGCCGCTAGAGGTATGCAGCCACAACCAGCTCTGAAACCCAAATCCATCATTACCATCACAGTGCCATACAAGACTAGAAAGCATGCAGATTAAGGTAGAACTGGCAGTTACTCACAAGTTTTGTGCCTTCAATAACATTCTTATAACTGGAGAAGCTGATCCAAGGGCCAAAGACGGCAGTACCCACAAAGAAAATATAGCCCAGGAACTCCGTGAGCGAGGGCAGGCTGCTCAGTGCACCTCTGTCCAAGTCAAAGGCCACAGAAATGGCCTTCATGGCCACCACCATCTGAGAGCCTCAAAGAGACACAAAAACAAAGTAATTTGTTACCGTTACAGGATACTACATTCACATTTTATGAGGAATCACTTCCTCATAGAAGTCACTATTATAAGCTAACCTAGTCTGAATATAATCTTATTAAGAGTAAATCTCAAAGGTGTCTGCTGTGAGGCTTGACCCAACTTTTATACATTACAGATGTACATATATATGACCAATATACTATAGTTCACAATGGTCATTTTTTCAGTCTATGAGCTGCATCATATATGTGCTATCAAGTCTTTCTAACATGTTGGACTGAGCTTTCATGTGCTGTATAGGTATTAGGGGCATGAATGCCATGGTAATTTATCAAACTGTTCTTTTTCCAAGGTAGAGTCTAAAGCATACAACTTTAATTACTTTAAAAACAACAACTGGGTGCACAAGTTTTATTATGAATTAATCAGGATTTTCTCTAAGCTACACCAGGTTGAAAGTATACATACATCTGCACTAATACTTGGACCTCAACCAGATGCTTTTTGGTAGGCACCGCACCAATTTCTCTGTGGCTCACTGGAGTCCTAAAGCTTTAGACATGTAACCCTTTCCATACTGACTTTGTTTCTCAGCTGTTTCATTACATCGTAGCAGGAAATATTGCTTTTTGAGATCTTTTATCCTCCTTCACGTTTTCAGACAAGTCCTATTTATTAAGTGACGTCTTGACTTAGCAGATGTGGCTGTAATCAGACATTCTGCATTTACTCAGGCTTTGTCTAATATTAAAAATGTGTTTGATGATATGAAACCTAGGGAAAAATGTTTTCACAGCATTTAGCCTGTATCCATCCATCCATTCGCTTCCGCTTATCCTTTCCAGGGTCGCGGGGGGGCGCTGGAGCCTATCCCAGCTGTCATGGGGCGAGAGGCGGGGTACACCCTGGACAGGTCGCCAGTCTGTCGCAGGGCCAACACACAGGGACAGACAACCATTCGCTCTCACATTCACTCACACATTCACACCATTTAGCCTGTATCCATTTTAAACCCTGTGTGGACTAGAGGAAGTCATACTTATCCCCCAAATTAAAGATCTATGCTATACAGATTCCAACCTGGAAAAGGGGGTTTAAAGAAATAATTTAAAGACATAAATTACAATGATACTCATGCCCATGATGACTGGGTGTAAATATAATAATAATAATAAGAAGAATATATTTAATTTGTTGCCATACAAAGTTGCCGTACAGGGAACAAAAGATAAACAGTACAAAGGCTAAAATAAACCTTTAAATGTTTCTCCAAGACACAAAATGAAAATTGCAAAAAAAATTACAGAAGATTAACTAGGAACAAAAAAAAATTGATGTAATATTTACCTCTTATTTTGTGCCAGGTCACCGTGTCAATTAAATGCAACTCTCTAAAAAGAAGAGGCAGAAAAGTAACATGATAAGCCATCAATGCTACTCTAGAAGCTGGACAGTGCAGCACTAAAGGAAATGAATTACTAAATTATTATAGGAATTGCAGCTCCTAGATAGACATGTACAACTGCTCTATTTGTCTCTAAGTTTAGGCATGAGAACTCAGACTGCAACTGTACTTTTCATCATTGACAACTGCTTTAAATAATGATGGTGTATTAAAAACCAAGACTATATTAAGACTATATTTAGCTGGAACACATCCAGTTTACAAGGATATACTTATTAAAATGAAATAAAATCTCACCACAAGGAAAACTTTATCTGCTCTACAATGTTTCAACAGATAGGTCACTTATTACCTGTGTAGTGTTGTGATTTCTGTAATCGAATATTATGGTGAAAAGTACTGAACACTGCACTGAGGTCTAAAAGGACAAGCACAGAGAGGAGTCCACTGTCACGGGCCATGAGAAGATCATTTGCAACCTTCACTAAAGCTGTTTCTGTGCTGTGGTGCATCGAAATGCTGAATTAAAGTCTTCATATAAATCATTCCTCTGCAGATGCTCTCTTAGCTGTTTGACAACTAACCTTTCAACAATGTTTTTAACTAAAGGCAAGGTTAACATGAAAACATTTCCAAACACACTGACCTCAGATGTTTGGTTTTAGCTGGACCCTAAGATAAGACACGGCCTAAGACTGCAAGACTCTTTCTTTTCACAACTCTACTGTAAGAGTGACGTTCACGTTAAGATTAGCTGCAGCTTCTTCTTTACAAAAAACAGCACTTGAGCCTTCTCAGCTGTCTGCTTGGTTCTCCTTTTATCGATAGCGAGTCTCCTGGTTTGCACACTTGTTGTAGGTGCACAGAGAAATATGGCTGCTGCAGAAACCAGATCTAGGTTGGTTGACTTGCCTGCACAGGAGTGCACTGTCTGAGTGCACACTTATTATATACAGGCAGGGGTGGGACTTTACTTTGATGGACAGACCATGCAGCTAATCACATTCAAAGACATTATGTGAAAGAAGGAAGGGGGCAGATGTTCAAAAGACAATAAGTGTGTTGGTACAGGCCAGGTACACAGAGAGATTTAAATGCAAGCGTGTTGAGAAAAAAATGAAGAAACAAGTGAAAACGTAAACTCTGTATGCATCTGGATGCATTTCAGTGATAACCTCAAACCTGAGTGTAGAATTTATAAAATTAGGACCTAGCTGAAGTGATACCCACTTTTATTTTCAGCAATTTTCCATTATGAAGGGCAAAAAGTTTCAAACTTGTAAAGGACTTAAACCTCGTGTAAACCCAGTAGTAGTAGTAAATGTATAAAATGCGTAAATATAGTGTATAAAAGTAAAGTTTTATGAAAACAGAATAAAAAAAACTTGCTACCTTGAAAAAGACTAAATTCACAGTTCAGTATTAAATATTACATAAAATAAACTATATAAAAGTGTCTGCAGAAATATGTAGCACAGAGCCATGGCTCAGTGTCTACGTGTCTAAATGAATGTGTGCATGATGCCATTAAAATTCTTAACTTGGTTGATCTGCTGCTCACCACAAACAAGCAGATATTTTTGACTTTTAACTGTATTTTCACAAGTTTCACAGCGTTTCCTACTGACTTGTTATAATTGCTGGCGGTGTCTTGTAAATAGTGTTGGACGTAATCCCATTTTTCAGTAATGCATAGGGATGGAAATAGATAAAATAAATTAGCAATTCCAGTTCCATAATCACTTATCGATTCTCACTGACTCTGTTTTGAGAGTAACTACCATTATGAAGCATCAATAAAAAAGACATTTGTGCAAACTAATTGCACAGCTGTAGGTCAAAAAAAAAAGGTTACTCAAAAAACTAATTATTTCACATATTAAATAGAACACTTTTATTAAAAGCTTTACTGCAGAACAATCGGCGGTGGATGGAGCAGCTACAAAGTTTGTTTTTCTTCACGTCAGAGTTTGTTAATCAGGTGCTTGGATGAAGGACTCCCGATAGTGTTTCCCAGTAAAGGTTTTAATGGTGATCACAGGAACAGCACTGCTGTTTTGGATTAGAAACACGTTTTGTTTCACTCAACCTGAGCTCAGTAACGGCTCCATCTCTTTGCTCTTCGTGGTGTGTAAACAGACTCCGGCTCCATGTTTAACCTTGCCAGGAACGTCATCACTGCTACTGTTATGTTATCAGTCTGCTTGCCAAAAACTGCGGGCTGTGTGGGCTCAATGTTGTCAGACTTTTTGTTCACACGCTGCTCCTAAATAGATTTCCATTGCAGGTCTATTTTTAGTTGCTAATGTGGGTGAAACACTCGTGTTTACATTGTTAAAGACATCGGCGCTACAGAGCCGTGCATTACACAAAGGAAAGAATTTGTGTCAAGAATTTTTTGTAATCAAAGTGCACCCAGGACAGAAGCAACACATTATGCTGCTAAAACACCTTCAGCTCTTTGCAAGCATCTGCACAAACAGCATGGGTAGCTGAGGAATAGAGCAGGTGATCTACTAATTGGAAGGTTGGTGGTTCCATCCCTGCTCCAGTCTGCATGCCAAAAGATAAGACACTAACCCTCTCTAATGCTACTTACGCGTAGAAAAATCTTGTATAAAGTGTAGAGGTAGAGTAGAAAAGCAGTCCATTTATCATGCTAACACAACCTAGCCAAGAACCCAGAGTGATGTTCAAGCTGAGTGAATGCCAACCCCAGCCCAGCCAGCCATGAACTTCACCAGGTAACAAACTGATGATCAGTCAGGTTGCAATCTCTGTTTCTACTGGCTCATTTTTCTAAAGTAGCATCACCGTGCCGATCACTTCAAAATCTTTCGGTGCTGTTGGCTTCCTGTTCATACCCAAATACTGTATCCTCATTAGGATATGGATTTGTGTTTGTGTGGGTTTGTAGCCCAAGGTGTATACAGTTACATGGTAATTATGCCCATATGGAAAGGATATACGGTATATAAATCTTATAAAGTTTGTATCTGTCTTGTGTGAAACTTGTATGAAAAGCATACAAGAGTGAAAACAGATATAAGATCCCTTGAAAAAGTATATAAATGAAACTTGTATGTTTTGGATACTTACTAAAACAATATATGAAAGTAATGAGAAAGTGGCCACTTTCATGAGTAAATCATATAAGCCTTATATGATTCACTATATGAAGTAAGCCAAATCTTATGCAAGTCTTTTATAAGTTTTTTCTATTTCTTTTCCATATGGGTGTGACATGTGATTCAGGTCATTCTAAAGAGAATTGAGAAATCAATGTAACAAGTAGTGTAGCAAATTACTTTCTCCAACAAGTAATTAAGTAACATACTGTATTACTTTTAAAAACACACTGAGCTCCACATATCAGTTCTTACATTTAAAGTGGGAATGCTCTCCAACCATTCAGAGAGTAATTCAGTTCAATTCAATGTAATTCAATTCTATTTAAAATGTCAATAAAGGGCTATTCTGTTCATACAGCGTCAAATCACAACAACAGTTGCCTCAAGGACCTGAACTTGCATACAGTGGCTTGCAAAAGTATTCGGCTCCCTTGAACTTTTCCACATTTTGTCACAAACATGAATCAATTTTATTGGAATTCCACGTGAAAGACCAACACAAAGAGGTGTACACGTGAGAAGTGGAACGAAAATCATACATGATTTCAAACATTTTTTACACACAGGACAGCTATTAGTCATGCACTGCACAAAGTTGGCCTATATGGAAGAGTGGCAAGAAGAAAGCCATTGTTAACAGAAAACCATAAGAAGTCCCGTTTGCAGTTTGCCACAAGCCATGTGGGGGACACAGCAAACATGTGGAAGAAGGTGCTCTGGTCAGATGAGACCAAGATGGAACTTTTTGGCCAAAATGCAAAACGCTATGTGTGGCAGAAAACTAACACTGCACATCACTCTGAACACACCATCCCCACTGTCAAATATGGTGGTGGCAGCATCATGCTTCTCTTCAGCAGGGACAGGGAAGCTGGTCAGAGTTGATGGGAAGATGGATGGAGCCAAATACAGGGCAATCTTGGAAGAAAACCTCTTGGAATCTAGAGACATACCCTAAAAGACTGGCAGCTGGAATTGCAGCAAAAGGTGGTTCTACAAAGTATTGACTCAGGGGGCTGAATAATTACGCACACCCCACTTTGCAGTTATTTATTTGTAAAAAATGTTTGGAATCATGTATGATTTTCGTTCCACTTCTCACGTGTGCACCACTTTGTGTTTGTCTTTCATGGGGAATTCCAATAAAATTGTTTCATGTTTGTGGCTGTAATGTGACAAAAAGTGGAAAAGTTTAAGGGGGGCGAATACTTTTGCAAGCCACTGTACTTGCTTGTACGTATCTGGGACAGGCATTTTGCTGATGAAATGCTGCTTTGGCAGCACATAGCGCAGCTCCATTAAGTTTTGTGAAGCATTTTTGCAATTTTTAATGCATCAGATTATCAGACATTTTTATTTCTTAGGCGAGGACAGGCTCAGTATTGGGCTTCTTGGCTAGGTTGTGTTAGCATGATAACACAACCTAGTATCAGTATTGGGATACTGTACATCCCTGGTCAGGATGAGATTCAGAGTGTGATTAAAACAATCAGTGGGATCATATACACTTTGAGAGAGGCCAATCAACTCTAATAAAAAAAAAAGTAACATGTTCCATTGACTTTCATTTTCAGCATCTACATGGATGCTAAAAAATGCCCACAATAATTATAAGAAATCTGAGTACAGGCCAGGAGGACCATAGATGGTAAATGGTAAATGGCCTGTATTTATATAGCGCTTTACTAGTCCCTAAGGACCCCAAAGCGCTTTACATATCCAGTCATCCACCCATTCACACACTGGTGATGGCAGCTACATTGTAGCCACAGCCACCCTGGGGCGCACTGACAACAAAATTGTTTTTTGACTTTTTGCATTAGAGTCAGGCTTTTAAAAAAAATCTAACTAAATCTAACTCTGCCTGGGTCTCTGATAAAGCCATCTTATAACATAACAGGGGGTAGCCATTATTTTGTACATATTCTATCAGTGTTTAAGAGTATGGATTAAAAGCAGTTCATCTTGATAACATATGTCACCTTATTGGTATGTGAAGTCAGAGGACACGCAGGAAGAACACAGCAAGAAAACAATCACCTGGATTATTTTCAGACTATTACATGGAAAAGTTGAGAAAAAAAAAACATCTTCAACTGACTGAAATTCTGTACAGCTTGGGCCTGTTTATTTGGATTGAAATGGCTGTATTAGGCTCCATGTAAATGTAATTGCAGGCTCAGCCAGCACTGTGAGATAACAGCTACAATCTTCTTGCCTTCTAAAAAATGTTTCATTTCATGCTGTACCACATAGTTCTTTTATTATTACATAATCTTCTTCATTAGTGACATCTTACTGATGCTATTTATTTTGTTACAGAGCTTTGGGCCCCATTACAAAGTTGAAGGTTCAGTCAGGTTAAGGTCTGCATCACTTTGAGATCATTGTCCAACTTGAGCTGTCAGACAGACAGCCTAACATATGACTCTAGAATACTTGAGTATTGTGTGCTCATGTATTATGTTTGGTTTTCTCCAAATGTGACACTGTGCGTTGTGGCCAGACGTCTGCACTTTGGTCTCATCGGCCCAAAAGATGTTTTTGAAGTCTTGTGATTTGTTCAGATGCAATTGTACAATCCTAATCCATGCTGCAATGTTCTTTTTAGAGAGAAGAGGATTTTTTCCTGGCAAACCTTCCCAACAAGCCACACTTGTTCAGTATTTCTCTAATTGTACTGTCGAGAACTTTAACAGTTAAGGTGTTTGCACACCAAGTGTGATGGAAAAAAAAAACCCTGTGAAATCCTGCAGTCCTGAACATGCAGCCTGCAGAGCAGCAGAGTCGTCTGCACTTCCTGAGCACTTCGGGCCTGAGCCTAACTGAATTTTGCTAGGACCGTCCACTCCTGGGAAGACTGTGACACTTGTTAAGAGCACTTGATTGGCATCAACTGACTTAACTTAATTACTATCTTATTTATCAATTTGTATGGAAGTTCTAACCCTTACTGCTTTCATACTAATTATGAGAACTCTGTTGATTTACTTCCAATCCCCTCTGTCTGCATAAAAGCAGTGCTGGAACACACTGTGGTACCATACCCTCATGAGCATCAGTTGAACAGTATTGTACTGCAGAAGGTAGAGTGATGGTGCAAGAATGGAGAGGAAAAAGGTGATTAACAATGGAAGAGAGACAGACCATCATAACACTGTCGGTCTGTCCTACAGAGAAACTGCAAAGAAAGTCAAGGTGTCAGTGAGTCCAGTTTGCTTCATCATCCAAAGGCTCAGAAACAAAGTCTGTAGACCCAAAGACACAACTGAATCAGAGGCCAAGTTAACAGCTGTGTGATAGGCGGCTGACAGGACAACAGCTTCAAGCAGCTTAACAGTGGTCGTAGTAAGAAAGTCTCAGTTTCAGCTGTGAAGAGAAGACTTTGAGCTGCAGGTTTGACAGGATGAGTTGCAGCAAGAAAGCCAGGCAAGACAAAGAGGCTTGCCTAGGCTGGAAGGTATTATGGACTGATGGATCAACATTTGAAATCCTCGGTTCATCACACAGGATCTTTGTGTGTGGCATCAACGGTCAAACATGGAGGAAGAAGTGTGATGGTCTGGGGCTGTTTTACTGGATCCAGGGCCAGTGACTGTACAGAGTGAGAGGCTCCCTGAACCAAAACCACAGCACTGTGCAGCACCATGCAGGACCCTCTGGTATGCACCTAGTTGGTCAGGGATTCACCCTACAGCAACATAAAGACCCAAAACATTGATCCAAGCTGTGCCAGAACTACCTCAGGAACAAAGAACAAGATGGTGAGCTTGAAAACACGGAGTGTCCAGCACAGTCTCCAGACTTAAACCCCATCGAGCTGGTTTGAACTGGACAGAAGAGTTTCCAGCTGTAATTGCGTTTTTGTATTATGCTTTCATTACAGAGTGCAATGAGACATTAAACAGCGTAATATTTAATAAAAAAATAATTGGAAGAAATTAGTGTGTTCTAAAACTTTTGACTGGTATTGTATGTGACACTGGTTTGGAAGGTAAGCAAAACTCTTTGTTATAAAAAAGCTTTCAAAATAAGGAGCAGCCAACAGGTTACAGAGCGTTAGCCTCCAGAGGAGTGCCCTACTGTCTACTGCCAGCCTTTTCTCTGTGCAAATGTTTAGAAAACACTGAGGAGCAATTTTCCTGGTACAAAAGTGTTTTTGTCTGCGTTTCTCACCCTGTTAGGATATAGATAAGGACGACACCTGAGACGAAGAGGCCGTGGCTGCTCGAGTGTCGGCAGAGCAGCAGAATGAAGTAACAGAGAGCAGTGAGCAGCAGAATCCACTGCATGTGCTGCTCAAAGAACAGGAAGAGGCCAAACATCCCAGCCAGCGCTGACACTACATGTTTCACAGTAGACACCACACCTGAGGAAGCAAAGCAGGACGCACTTAGAAACGTAATCACAAGTAGCCTGTTGTTGTTGCAGACACTTAGACTGCAGAGCATAATAAAGTTAAACATGGTCCTCGTCCACAAGGTTTCAATTTTTAATATTTTAAAATAATTTTTAATAGCTAGTCTGAGGCTCTAAACAAATCAAAACAGCAATAAGATTATTTCTGACTAATGCTGAATATATATATGTATCATCTCACTCAATATTTTTTCTTTATTTTTATTACTTTCGACATTGTACATACAAACTGAAGACATCATATATATGAAGCAAGATATATGGAATTATGTAGCAAAAAAACCCCTGATAAATAATTCTAAATATGTTTTATATCACAGATTCCTCAAAGTAGCCGCCCTTTGCTTTGTTGACAGCGCTGCAAACCCTCGTCCTTCTCTCATGGTTTCACTTCACAGGTGTGCCTGTCAGGGTTCATTTGTTGCCTTCTTAATGAGGTTGGGACCATCAGTTGTGTTGTGCAGCAGTCATGTGGTACACAGCTGACAGCCCTATTTGACAACTGTTAGAATTCATATTATGGCAAGAACCAATCAGCTAAGTAAAGAGAAACAACAGCCCATCATTACTTCAAGAACTGAAGGTCAGTCAGTCCAGAAAATTGCAAAAGTGTTGATTGTGTCCCCAAGTGCTGTTGCAAAAACCACCAAAACTGGCTCACATGAGGACTGTCCCATGAAAGGAAGACCCAGAGTCCCCTCTGCCGCTGAGGATAAATTCATCCGAGTCACCAGTCTCAGAAACCACAAGTTAACAGCAGCTCAGATTAGAGCCCAGATAAAATAAGGAGAGTGATGGAGTGCACCAGATGGTCTGACCTAAACCCAGTGGAGATGATTTGGGATAAGATGGGCCGCAGAGTGAAGGCAAAAGGACCAACAAGTGCTCAGCATCTCTGGGAAATCCTTCAAGACTGTTGTTAAACCATTTCAGGAGATGACCTCATGAAGCTCATGGAGAGAAGGCCAAGAGTGTTCAAAGCAGTAATCAAAGCAAAGGGTGGCAAATATCGAGGAATCTAAAATATAAAACATGTTTTAAGTTATTTACACATGTGTTCATTCATAGTTTTGATGCCATCAGTGAGAATCTAAAATGTAAATAGTCATGAAAATAAAGAAAAAAACATTAAAAAGGAAGGTGTGTCAAACTTTTATATGCACACACACAGAGACACACACACACACACACACACACACACACACACACACTCGTGTGAAATAAGTGACTATTCCCCTGTCATTACCCTTAACTGGTTTACTGTATTTACTTGTATGGATGAAGATGTTTACATTGGCACTTATGTTTTTGTTCCTCCCAGTATGTCAAAAAGGCTGGAATATTTAGAAAACTACTTGTCATATGATGATGACATTTTACAGAGAACATGTGAAACATACATGTCCAAACTTTAAACCATAACATTTTCAGCCAAATCACAGGTGGCTGAGCAGAAGATGTTCTGCAGCTCTGACTACCCATTTGCGTCCAGCGATAACTGTAATCAGCAGCTGGGACGTGTGCTCCTGTGCAGCGAGTGAAGCTCACCCAGTGTGAAACAGAGTCTGCAGAGCAGGCAGAGTAGCAACAGCCTCCACACCTGCTGGAGGCCTTGCTGGACTGTAATGAGACCGCAACTCTCAACCAGCTCCTGCCACACCTCCAACCTGCTGGGAATGTCCATCCTGCACACACAGACAGACACAACACAGCAATATCACAATATGTTCACAAAGGTCAAAGAGTCCGAGTACTGTTTTCAGTGCTTGGCTGTAATGTTTCTGTAGGCTTTACACAAAAACTGCACATGCGCATTAACAAAATGGATGGATGGAGGAAAAAAGT